>NC_135999.1:18593689-18601189 GCF_048128805.1 Centroberyx gerrardi | reverse complement strand
CGGGATCCTGTAGGAATGGTGACTCCCTGTTTCCAGAGAGCTGATTGGTCAGAAGGCAGGCCTTTCATACGTTTTGATCCGATACCCTGAACTGAACCTGCTCCAGAGCAGGTTAGCCGTGCAGCATAAATTACCATGGTGATCTACCCCGGTTAAAAGTGAACCACCTTCGTGAGACCGAAAACCCAGGGTTAAACCTGAAGTTACCTCGCTAACCCCAATAAACAGTGTGAAGTGGGTGAATTGGGTGAAGTGGGTGAATTATTCAATGCTTGCATGTCAGTCGGGGGCCCTTTGGGAGTGCGGGGCCTGTTTCAGTTGAAACGGGTGAAACATAGCTAAGGCTGCTACTGGGATTAAATGAAAGCATGCTTTGGCCTGCCTGTCGGTGGCCGCCATTTACACAATAAACCTGCTGTACTTGGTACACATCAGAAGTAGTTGTTCTCACCTTGGATTCCTCATATGTGTAGAAGCCTTTCTGGATCTTGTTCTCATCCACATCACAGAAAGCCTTGACCTGATAAACGTATCAGAATGGAGATGAATGCAGGCACACACCCACATACCACAACTATTTCCACCGGCTCTCTCCGGTGACAGAATGAAAACAGTTGCAAAACATCAGCCGCTTAAGCTATATTCACACAGCAGGAAAATCCAATTTGAATTTCAAATGTGATATTTTAGGCTCCCTGCAATGTACAAGTGACCAGATCAGATTTTGTGTGTTCTAGCAGTGCAATTCTTTGCTGCCATATCTACACTGCAGTCTGAATGCAACAGGGAGCAGCAAGCTAAACTTGGGTTCACCTTTTTGATTCTGGCTTCTTATGTTAGCAGTTTCTAATTGTGGTGCAGCTCGCATATGGTGCCTTAGATGACACCAGCGACAGATGAGGTTGATGTACACTGCATTGTTTGGTGCTGCTATCACTGTGTCTACTGTATGTTGGCGTTTATGTATGTTGCTTACCGCTCGAGTCACAGCATATAACATCAAACAAGCGTCACACAGGATCCGATCACACTGGTCAAACTGAGTCACATGTCCACAAATGCGTTCTGAAACGCATTTCAAACCACATATGAAAGTGGCTTGTATCTGATTGTGTCTCACATCTGACTGGATGGCAGGGGGTACCTTCTTTTGATTGGCCGGGTTCAGGCATCGGTAGAGCTTCCGACCCTGTTTCCCGGCGTTCCATATAGTGAAGCTCTCCCATTGGCTGAGAACTCTCTCCTGCAGGAAGTCCACACGCAGGTTCCAAATGGTCTCCCTGGAAACAGGAAAGATGTTGGATGGGATCAGAGGATGGACAGACAGAAGCACACTGAGGTAGAAAAGCTCAAAGCTGAATTTTCAAGTTCAATACTTCATCTCAACATGGTTAAGTGGGACAGACAGAAAGGGACAAGAATGGTTAAAAATGAACCACAAGACGTAAAACACTTAAAACACATAGAACACAAAGTAAGACATAAGGTAGAAGCAATAAAATACCATAAAACAAAATAATATACCACAACTAAAATACCATAAACTAAGGAATATGTACCATGGGGATAAAAACTGTATTAAACAACTACTAAACCTGTCATATTGCACACTCCCTTAGATCTGACAAACAGTCTGTTGTGCCTCAGTAGAAGAGTTAAGGAGACGGACGGCCTCTGGATAAGTGCTATTTCGAAATCTGGACGTTCTGGTGCTAATGCTACTGACAAAAAAAGAAGAAGCTCAAAGCTGATAGTTAGAGATGGTGTTGAGGTTAAAACTCCCACGTCTGGGATCGCTCTCCCCTGTACACCTCAGTCTGTCTCTTTCATTTAGTCTGAAAACTAATCTTTGATTCTGCCTAAAAAAAAAGCGAAATAAATTAAAAACAATGTAAAACATACAGTAAAATGTGCCAATCATATGGATGCACCTGCACATATAGCTACGTACAACATGCTTGTGTGTACACATACTGTACATTTAAAGTGTACACATGCTCTTAAAACTCACACACACACACACGCACACACACTGATAGTAATCATATGAACACATTAGCTGTTGGTACTCTACTTTCATCTTCGGATGTGAGGGTCTGACTGTAACACTGGGCCTCCTTATGACAAACAAACCCTAACCCAACACCATCATAAAGCATGGGTGGTCTCCAGATTGCGTTGCCATACATTCTCCACATAGGCTTTGATTCCATGCATGGCAATAACAGCAGAGACGCAGTATAAACTAGACACTGTATCCGCATACACACACACACACACTGAGGCCTTCAGGCTCCTAATACCCTGCAGATCAAAAGACAAACACACTTATCACACACTCGGATATAGGCGTGGGGATGAGCGTGAGCGTGCACACACACACACACACACACACACACACACACACACACACACACATACATAAGGTTCACACACATATACACTCATAGATGCAGACATATGCAAGTGCGACCACACACACACTCACAAGTGCGCTTAAATGCACAGTCTTTCTTGTTAAGAAGCTTCTCGTCTCAGTTACTCTCTGGCACCATCTTAACTTTCCAGACACACACTTCTCACCTCACAGTCAGGCTCTCAATGATTACATATCGGTGTGTGTGTGTGTGTGTGTGTCGGAGAATCCAAGAAGATGATGGTTTGATTCGACTGAAGAGAGGAGGTAGGCAGGCAGTGAAGTGGAAGGGGTGACACAGGGGGGAGTGGAAAGTAGCTTGAAATAGGCTTCCAAAAATAGATAGATGATAGATAAAGACAGAGAGGAGGATGATCGGCGAAGGAGTGCGTCAACAAGGGCAGATATACGAGCAGTGGACAGACTGAGGGAAGGAAGGAAGGAAGGAGGGATGACAGGAAGAAGGGGATGAGAGGGAGTGTGAGGTAAGGGAAGGCAGGAAAGATCTTCTGCTTTGGTGTATTTTACAGACGCAGGCTTTCCGCTGTGTGTGTGTGTGTGTGTGCGAGGCCCCAACAATCCCCCTCTAAACTACCTTCAAACACACACACACACACACACACACGTACAGACACTACATGACCTTGCTCAAGCACAGCCTACAGCGGGAATGTTAAACCTACCCCCCAACTCCAACTCCCCCACCCCACACACACACACACACACTCACATAAAACCATCTCAAACAACATTTTTTCACAACAAGATCCGATTCCCTCCCGGCAATCCGAGAGATACTGAACATTCCACAGAGAGAAGAAAACAGGTTGGAATTCCTGATTCATATGCTGGGAAAGTGACTGGAATTCCAAAAAAGATATGCTGGGAATTCCAAGACTACGAAAACATGTGTGTGGTGTGTATGTGAAAAGGGGAGAGAGAGAGAGAGAGAGAGAGAGAGAGGCAGACAACGAGGAAGGAGAGAAAGGAGCTTGTGTGTGTGTGTGTGTGTGTGTGTGACACTAACAAGTCCTGAGGAAATCTGGGATGCCACTGGGCAGCTGTGAGCAGGAAGGGGGGCGGGGGTTACGATCAGACTCACTCCAGCACAGAGTGCGTGGCGGCCTTCTCATGGTAGCGGTAGACCAGCAGGCAGTGGTCGACTCTGGCCACGCCCCCTCCACGACGAAGACTCTGGTAGAAGAAGAGCAGGTCCTCCGGGACTCCCTGGAGAGAGAGGGAGTAGAGGGGGGGAAGAAAATGGAAGGATGATAAGAGGATAAACATATATGGTAAGGGGTGGTAAGGGTAAAAGTAAAGACCATGGAGGAATATCATGGATGGATGGATGGACAGATGACAGATGACTTGGTTTCAGCGTAGGCTCTTACCTTGCCTCCCTCGTCAAAAGGTCCGACCCTCTGGAACCAGCTTCTGGAGCAGAACCATGTCGGCATGACGACCGTGGGCCCATGAGAGGTGTACACCTGAGACACGAGTACAGTCAGGACTACACGACCAAACACTTAGACACACACAGTCTATTAATCACAAACAAGTCCAATGATCACAGGGCAGTCACTTTTCTAAAGCCCAAAACACCAGTGATGTATTTTTGAGAGGATCCATGTAGATGCTTACTCAAAGAACTTGGGTTATGTGTCTAACTTCGACTAGACTGTGCATTTAGCGGCTATGAACAAATCAACAGCTGATCAGAGGGGATGCATGGATGAGTAATAGAAGAAAAACAAGCTTTACTTTAAAAAAAAGTGTAAATTCTAATTTCTACAGTGATACTGGGTTTTGAGGTGTGCGCTGAGACAGAAAATATGACATGGAGCACTGATGTAAAAAAGATGTCATGTGACTGTTACTCAAGCAAAGGTAGTGTAGTGGGAAACTATAGCAGGTCCCACCAGCACACCATGTAGTGTTCGATACTGTGGGAGTTATTTCAGCTTGAGAGTGGGACACAGAGGAGGAAAAACAAAATCAAAAACAGCTCTTCAAATTCACTGCAGAACATGCAAACGTCACTTCACACACACTCACAAGCCACCACAATCAAAGCCTGCAAGAGTACACCGACCTGTAATTACATGCATCCTCTGCAGTTAATCTCTCAGCAAGCTCTCTCACATGCATGCACACAAATGCACACACACACACACACACACACACACACACACACTTTCACTCACAAACTGAACTCTATTCCCAGTGGCCACAGTTGAATTGAATTTTTGCATAGAAAGGAACTTCCCAATTGCGGTTACAGTAGAAAACCTAATATCCACAGACAGAGTTTGACCAGAATTTGGCTAATGGCGGGTGGAAATTTCCCACTCGGCTTCGGGGTACACATCAGACAGTCAAATGGAGAGGGACCGGGCAAAAACTTAACTTCCAGTGCTGCAAATAGAATGGACAAGAGTGCAACCGCATGCACTCAGTCAGAAACGTGTGCTTCCTGAAGTGTGCAGCGGAAGGATACACACCTCCTCTATCCTCTCACACATGGTCTTTGACTAATGAGTTTGTTTTGGCCTCTCACTCACTGTCGGAGTTAAGCAAACTCTCCACTACACCAAGAGCACAGGCAGGACTCTCCGTTTCTTTCTCTCTCTTTCTCTACATGCAACCCCCAACCCCCTTTGTTCCCCCTCCCCACACCTCCCTTGTCCTCTCTCGTTCTTCCTTCCCTCCCTCTCTCTGTGTGAGTGTGTGTGTTTTGTAACAGTAGTGTTGTCTCAGTGACTCTGGTGTTTTGAATCTCAGGGTCATTCTAGGCTGCTCCGTTTCTTCCTCCAACTACATCTCTGCATTTCACACACTGTGTATGTGTGTGTATGCTTGCGTGGGTGCATGTGTGTGTATGTGTGTCTGCTTTTAGTTGAAGTGGAATATTACTGCATAACTGATTTGCATCACAGATGAGAAAAATTGAGAAAAAACATCTGGAGTCAGCCAGGCCAACAGCTGGACAGAATCTACTGTGTGTGTGTGTGTGTGTGTGTGTTTGTGTGTGTGTATCCACCTACGTCTCTTCTCTTTTCAGTAGTAATATTGCAACATTTTGCCTATGTCAGCTGTGGCCAAAAGCATGAATAAGAATGGTTTCTGGGAAGTCAGGGGAGAGAGAAAGACAGAGAGAGAGAGAGAGAGAGAGAGAGAGAGAGAGAGAGAGAGAGAGAGAGAGAGAGAGAGAGAGAGAGAGAGAGAGAGAGAGAGAGAGAAAGAGAGAGAGAGAGAGGATGTGTAATCAGTGGGGTGGGGAAAGTTATGGATAACCGTATCTAACGTCCTTCAGCTGAACATTCAGGGTCCGGCTCACCAGTCAAATCATCTTCTACACTCAATAGCTGGATCAGGTTAAAGAAGCACCTTTGGTAAATCTATGGTTTAACTCCAGTTAGGTTCTACATTTTTATCCAAAACAGAGTAAAGAGAGAAAAAGTGAAGAAAAAGAGGGGAAAGGAAGAGAGGTCTGTACGCCTGCAGAATCTGTGTATGATCTCACTCTCATTCTCCATGAAATTCAATATCATATAAATATCCTGGAATGTCTGCTAAGGAGTTATGCAGACGGTGTGAGTGTGTGTGTGTGTGTGTGTGTGTGTGTGTTTGAGTCAGTGTGTGTGTGTGAGAGAGAGAGAGAGTGAGAGAGAGAGTCAGAGTAAGAGAGAGAGAGAGAGAGAGTGAGAGAGAGAGTAGAGTAAGAGAGAGCGAGAGAGAGAGAGAGAGAGAGGAGAAAAAGAGAGGTGAGGAAGCCAGACAGAGTCCAGGTTGTCTTGTATCCTTGGTGACACTGTTTTGTGCAGCAGACAGCAACAGTACACTCACTTACATCTACAGATAAACAGAAATACTTCCAGTGGTTCCTCTCTGACATGAACTCATGGCTTTCCTATCGTTCAGCCAAACATCTGGCTATTTAGCATAGCTATAGCTATTTGCTGGACCACATTTCCCTAAACCCTGTTGCTTTTTGTCACAAAGAGGATGTTGCTGCTGGTCCCCTCCCTGGTGTTTCATTTTGAAGAGCAAGAAGAAGGATAAAACAGCCTTTAACAGCAAATATGCATTCACTCAACCACTGCGAGAAACTCTGAAAACTTCAGCTCCATTTGCACTGGAAGAATAACGCCCTCTTCCTGTTTTGTGCAGTAAATCAATGTCCCTGGCCGTAAAGCAATCCAGCGGTTTCTCTACAAAATCCAATCTGGTGGCACACAATGTAAAATGAAGTGCAGAGGCTGGTAGAAGCTGCCAATTTTCTCACAGATGGACTCGTTTGTTTACAATTACTACACTGTGTCAAAATGAATGATTTATTGATGTTTAAGTGCTACACATAGCATCTTTAACACAAAGATGTCTCTACAATAAGTTATAGTAGCACTGCAGATCTAAAAGTCTACTATATGATCAGTTAACTCAGAAACAGTCCATACAATAAGCTTTTCTGGTAATCATAATAACATTGTCTGCATGAAATTAATCTTTCCGCAGCCAACAGTTTCCACTACCCACAATCCCCAGGGGACTCTTGGCAGTGCGACCTGCTTCCTGTGGTGTGACTCTGTTGGAGAGAGAGGTCACCTGTGATGCTGCGTCCCCCGTCCAATCCACTGTCCTGTTTCCGTGGAAACTGGGGTCCACAGGTACATTTCCTGTTTCTATATGACCTGGTCACTGCCTGGCACATGACCCCTCACACACACACACACACAAACATGCACACATGTACAAACACACACACACCAAGCGGCGGGCTACTTACCTGGGTGGTGAGCTGGTCCTGAGTGATTGTGTTGATCCAGCGAGTGTAACGCTCAGTAGATCCCTCCGGAATCCGCCGAACTCCACAGCCAATCAGCTGTCATGAAAACACACGTGCACATACGCGCCTTAGAGTGTGTGTGTGTGTGTGTGTGTGTGTTTCAACTGGGTTACCTTATAGATAAACAGACAGGAATACATTAAGATATCCAGGAATCTAAGGGAAACAGGGAGGTGAAGGGAAGGGGCAGTGGGTAAAGTTGGACAGGAAACTTGAAGAGGATTTGATGTGGAAGAGA
>NC_135999.1:18528689-18588689 GCF_048128805.1 Centroberyx gerrardi | reverse complement strand
GATTACAGCATGCTAACTATATTTAGGGAATGTAGGCTCTGGGGCGAGGACGTCGTGACAAGGCACACACACATGTATACACACAAAAAAAACACCAGCTACCACACTTCATTTAAAAGTTAAAAAAAATCCTCACTCTCTCTGTCTCTGTCTCTCCTTTTTCCTTGTCAATAATGATGACATGTAGTGCTGAAGGGGGTCAGATCTCTTAATGTTAATGTTGGCAGCCTCAGCATGAGAGGTTTGACTTGGTGAAGAGTGAAAACAGGATGGACTGAAATATTGTTTTTGACCATCATTTTTATTTTCTTTCAGAAAGAGAGTTAATGGACTGTAAAGGAATCATATTTCTCTCTGAAGCACAGAGAGATCGAAAGAGTGAGAGAGACTGAGAGAGACAGTGCTGTCTCTCTCTCTCTTTCTCTCTCTCTCTCTCTCTCTCTCTCTCTGTGTGTGTGTGTGTGTGTTTTTTTAAATTTTTATTTAACCTTTATTTAACCAGGAAGTCCCTTGAGATTGAAATCTCTTTTCCGAGGGAGACCTGGCCAAGACAGCACACCAGTTACAGTTTAAATAGAAATAAAACACAACAGACAGGGAATACAAACATCAGTTACAGTTATAGTTTAAATAGAAATAAAACACAACAGACAGGGAATACAAACATCAGTTACAGTTATAGTTTAAATAGAAATAAAACACAACAGACAGGGAATACAAACATCAAACACACAAGGAAGAGACTATATCCAGCTCAATTAAGGCAGTTGCATTTCTCAGTTACATGGACTTTTAACATGGCTTTAAATTTTCCCAAGGGGACTAGTTTATTAAGATGTAGTATGCTCTGCAGATTATTCCAAGTCCAGGGAGCAAAGTAGGAGAAGGCTTTTTTCCCCAGCTCAGTGCAAACCCTTGGAACCTGGTAAGGAAGCCACCTGGTGGAACGAAGCTGAATACTGCTGGAGGTCTGCGTCAGGAGATGACATAAATATGAGGGGAGTTTACCCAGCATGGCCTTGTACACAAAAATATACAAATGAAGTTGTCTACGTAGATTTAGTGACAGCCAGTCAACCAAATCATAAAGCGTACAATGATGAGTACGAGAACCAGAATTGGTTATAAATCGTAGAGCACTGTGGTACACAGAATCTAAAATGTCTGTGTGTGTGTAAGGGAACAGCTTACTGTTTGTGGCTACTCTTCTCAGTCTGACAGACCTAAACATAACTGATATGTCTAGTACTACCAGCACTCAGTGTCACATATAGTGTAGCCACTATATACGTATCGTGTGTGTGTGTGTGTGTGTGTGTGTGTGTGTGTGTGCTTCATTCTGAGTGATTAAAGTGCTTTTACAAGTTACAACAACCATAGTTACAGTAACTATTGACAAAACTAATAAACCACGTCACTGAAAGTACTAAGAAGGCACCAGGATTGAAGCAGGGATGAGTTGACAGCTGAGGCATGATTTGAGTCAGGAATCAATCAGAATGTGTTATGCATTATGTAATATCCAGACTTTTTGACCCTGGTAAATGCCGAATACATAGGGCCAAGCCCCCTTTTTTATTATGTTTATCATTATTGTTATTACTCATTTGTTCAGTGCTCTTTGTTTCAGTGTTTTGCTTCCTTGGTAAAATGATTTATGGGCAATAAAAAGACAAAAACCTGGAGCTATGTATGCTAACATCTGTGTTCCCCCCTAAAAAGCACATAAACCCTCTCTTTTGGCAAGATTCCCAAGATTGCTTTTAATTAAGTACTGAATTATATTATCCACACATGCACACACACACACACACACACACACACACACACATGCATGCACACACACACACACACACACACACACACACACACACACACACACACACAATCCTCCTTAATCAGGGTGCCACTCAGACAGGCTGCCTTGAATAAACATTGAACCTAGACGTGTTTCTGTGTCTGAATGCATGTGTGGATATAAATGTGTGTGTGTGTGTGTGTGTGTGTGTGTGTGTGTGTGTCTGAGTGTCTGAGTGTCTCCCACAGACTAATTGCTACCATATTGGAGCAGCATCTTGATCAGAGTAATAAGCTTAATTTATCACCCTCAGTGCTTCTTTATATTGGACTACTGCCTCTCTGCAGGCCAGGAAGAACAGCTTCAGGGTTTGGGGGGCGGGGGGGAGGGGGTAGACAGACAGACAGACAGAGATTACTCTCTTGTGCCTAAGCTTGAGTGCATGTGATATTTGTAATCATGAACAGATTAGTTTCCAGTATTAATTAACTCCAATGAAGATTTGGGTTGATTGTGTTGACATATCAGCACACACACCTGCTACACAGGCTAGTTAGAGGAAAAAAAGTGAAAGAACGCTAACTGCACCCAGACATGCAGTGTGTGCATGGCTGCGTTCATGTTTTTTGTATGTGTGTGTGTGTGTGTGTGTGTGTGTGTGTGCGCGCACGCGTGCGTGTGTGTGTGTGTAAACTGACACACACTTTTACTCTCATGGAAATAGTTGCTGACAGGAGCATTATTTGACTGAAACACTAGAGACCATCCATTTGTCCTAGTTGGAGCGTTGTACTGTGGGGAGCTAGCCTGTGAAGAAAACCAGATTTTCCAACTAATAGAGATGGATAATAGCAGACAGACATCCATGATTAACTAACAATTAGGAAATAAAGATGTTTAAAGGTTCAGGTTGAGGTTATGTGCTTTGGACTGACTGTGTTCTCAGTGTGGATGGAGGTTTAGCCTGGTCTCAGTCCAGCTCCCTGCACTGTTGGCCCACTGGGTCTCTGATATCTATGGCCACTTTTACAACAGAAAATATTCTCCTCGAAACTCGTTCTCACAACTCTGTTCTCGCAATCCTTCACTTTTTATCTGTAGATGCAGTATCCATTATCTGCTCAGCGCTGCCCCCTGTTGCCTTGCCTTCCTCCACCAAATGAACACCATATGGCAATGTTGTATTTAGAGTGTGCACCGCGCAAAACACCGGGTTTGACTTCCCTGGAGGTCCGGGCTGCTGTTTAGATCTATGATCAGAGTTAAACTGCACTTGATTTGTTTGGACTGAAATGCCAGACATTAAAAAAGAACGGAAGCGTGTGTGTGTGTGTGTCTGTGTATGTGCATGATTGGGTTTTCTTGACTCATTTAGTTTTGCTCTGGGAATTGTACGTCCCTTTTTCAGAGGTAACTGGAATTTTGAGAGCTCTTGGTCGCACACACACACACACACACACACACACACACACACATACACGGTAGTCATATGTTCATAGAGTGGCCTTGATAAACAAAAATATGGAAATGTAGTTTGTCTCTGCCTTTGTCTCTCTCTAGCTTTCTGTGTTTGGAGTTTGTAATGCTTATGTTCTGATCTTCTGAGGTTCTACCCAAAGCATGATGCAACCATTCCGCTCGCTTTTCAATGATGTCACAAAGGGCCTAATCATTTGGAATTTTTACTCCAAAGCTGTTCTACAAGCTGGTACCCAGGGCCTCCAACATGGCATTTCAGCATGCCATGGTCCTTTGAACACATTTGCATAGGCACACTTCATGTGTATTCACATATGCGGCAGAGTGTCATAGTGAGCAGGAAGACCGGCCTTCAGCCACAGAATCCGGGGTCAAGCCACCGTGTCAACAAGCCTCTGCCCTGCTGAAGTGTCTTTGAGCAAGACACTGAATCTCTACCAGCTCCTGTTCTTTAGCTGACCTGGCACTCTGACCTCCCTGTGGAAGAGGGGCAACATTACATCTTATAGACCATGTGTGTGTGTCTACAATTTTTCATTCCAACCAAACACTAGAGCAGCTGAGAGTATTTGGTTGCAATGAAAGCCTGCATGCACATGGCTTTCAATGGCACATCGTTGGTGACCATTGTTGTAGTGCAGTACCACACACAGTGATTACTAACAATATGTCTATGCTTCCATCTAGTGGTCAATAAGTGCAGCTGAGCACATCAACTCCATCCTCCGCTCAGTAGCAATGCATCATCATTCAACAAGTTTTGCCTTGGTTGCTGTGTCTGTGTTGGCACGCGTGTGTGTGTGTGTGTGTGTGTGTGTGTGTGTACCGCCCACCTACTTATGCTCCTGTTTGCTAAGGCTTAAAGCAGTCTTAGGTTTTGTATCTTAATCCATATCTATGGTATCAGGAGAATGAAAGGCTAGCTTGATGAAGGAGGGTGAATGTTGACAGCGTTTATAACAAAATATGTCTCCTTATTGGAATTAATATATCAAGGCCACTGTCTATCAGCATATATCTGGTTTGTGTGTGTGTGTATGTGTTTGGTGCATGAGAGAGAGAAGAGAGAGAAACAAAGAAGTAATTTCTGTCACATTTCCATGACTAATCCAAAAGTAACATTTTCATGGGACTATTCAGGTCATTATTCCTTGATGTATCAGAAGACTAACTTTATACTTCTGCAGAAAAGCATCCATCGAGCTGGTAAGGATTCAGTGACTTGCTCAAAGACACTTCAGCAGGACAGATGTTTTTTGCCACTGAGGGGCTTGAACCTATAGGTCATAAGTTTAAAGTACAGACTGCAACACAGAATCCCTGGCAGACCCGCAGTATATAAACACTGACATTGGCTGTAACTGGTAGTTGCGACACTGCAGGGCTGAGTGGGCTGAAACAGGAGTAAAATAACAATACACACTCACATACACAAGCACATATGTGCGTGTGGGTGGTTGCATCATGTGCCTTTGCACACGCATACACATTGCTCTCACTCTGTCTCTTAGTTGCAGTTTAGTTTATTTGCACATATAAATAAATGAGACTCAAAAAAGAAAGAAGAAAAGAAAAAAACACAAATTGTACAAGTGCGATAGAGTAACCCTTAGGGCCTTCGAAAACAACAACAACAAAAAATCAAGATGACAAAGACACAATTAAAGTGGATAATAGAAAGTAATTGACAACAAAATTCAATGAGGAAGATGGTACAACAAAAAAACAAATGAGAGGTAAGGGAGATGTGCTAACTCTGATGCAGGTAATGAATTTGTAGGGAAGTGTGTGTGTGTGTTAGTATGCGTGTGTGTTTGTCTGTTTGGTCAAAGAGGAAGATACCTCATACAATGGTGCCCCCATAGAGATGTACCACAGAGATGTTGATAATCTTATCAACATCTCTCCCTATGGGTGCCTCAACTTCCCTAAGAGAAGACTCCACACTGTCTTTTCAGTGACAAAATCAAAGACGAACACCTTAACATTTATAATGCAAACACCATTCATTTATTGGTATAATATTCCATAATACTGTATAGGTATCATTCTATTAAATATGTACCAAGCCTGTGTGTATCTATAGGCAGGCATTTCACATTCAAGTCCAGGTTCAGTGCAGTGACGACCAAACATCTCATCTTGTCACCGTTTCTCTTGTTCCTAAGACAGGAGTGAATGAGGAGCAGAGGAAAGGGAGGGAGGGTACTGCTCGCTAGATCAGTTAATAATCTCAGATCATTTTACCTTTCCTATCTTCATCTTTCCTCTATTCCTCCATCCTCTCTTATCCATTCTCTCACCTCTCACTTTCCACGTCCGCACCTGATATTAAGTCGTTGATGTCCCTGTCATTCTTTCACTCAGTCAAGTACAGACTAATGCCTTTCCATTTCATAAGCTTGAATCTCATTGGCTGAGGGACAGAGTGGTCTCCCTGAGGTCCTCCTCAATGGCACCAACATGAACCAGCCCGGAATGCATTGTGGGTCAGCTGTAGAGACAGGCACGCGGGTCCGATAGGGTACAATCAGTGATCTGGTTAGGTCCAGATTGAGACAGTTAGGTCTGGTTTAGGCTGGTTGAGTCCAGTTTTGAATCCACCCGGCTCCTATTGTGGCTATTTGCCTCAAAGGACAAGTAATATACCTAACTTGGAACCAGTTGGTATAGAGCTTGCTAGGTCTAGTGTAACAAGGCAACGTAAAATAGATAACATCATGTAAATGCAGGGAGAATACCTGAGTCAAGTAGTACTTGAACACTGCTGAATGTTTGCTTGAACCTTACAGTAACAAATAGGTGTGGTTTACGCTGTTGAGACCTCTCCACTGTTTCAATTGTGCCAAGACAGCTCAAGATACTATTTGACTCATCCGAAAAAGAGGATTTATTTTATGGACTCATCTTAGGTGCTCAGGAGAAGAAGTTTTGTGTGTGTGTCGGGGGAAAATGTGTCTCGGGGGGGGGGGAATGCATTCATGCTCTCGGTGAAGCAGCAGCAGTAAGGATCCTGGTGAATCTTGGTGGATGCTGGAGGTTACAATCAACAATCAGAGTGTGTGGCTTCATCCCAATCTTCTAAAGTAACATTTCCTGTTCTGTGGTCTAAGGGTGTTCCAAGTTGTCACTGTTGATGGGGAAAGGCATCGAAGAGACTATTGAGATACACCCTGTTTGTCTGGCGGTGTGTGTGTCTGCGCACAAGTGCATGTTTGAGTCTGTGCATGTGACCATTTGCGCGTGTGCATCCGTGCATGTCTGTGTGCGCGTGTGCATGGGTTTGTGTCTATGTGTGTCTGTGCACCCCTGCGTGCACCTGAGTGCGTGTGTGTGTGTGTGTGTGTGTGTGTGTGTCTGTGTGTCCGTGTGGTGTGCGTGTGAGCAAATTTGTCTTCAAGAGTTCAAGGTATAGCAGCTGATGTGTCTTTAGACAGACACAAATACATCCAGTCCAAGCTTTATCCACTTCAAGTGTTCACACTGACGTCAGACCAGGATCCATAATCCAGCTCAGGCCGGGACAGTCTCACTTAAACTAGTCTCATTCCAAATCCAGAGTCTGCTTCAGGCATAGTTTCATCAAAGCCCAAACTATTAGAGTCCATTCCATAGTCTCCCTCTTCAGACCAGACTTAGAAGGAGAGGCACTGGACGCAGGAGTCTCAAAGGAAGGGGTTGTGGCTGTGTGTGTGTGCCTGTGTGTGGGTGCGGGCCGCTGGCCGGGGAGAGAGGGGGAGCAGAGGTTGGGGGAGGTTGGAGGGAAGGTCCAGAAGCCCGGCGGGAGGTTGGGTGAGAGAGGAGGGGAGGACAGGCGGCTGGTGATGCAGAGGGAGGGGCAGGGAAGGGCTGTACGAGAGCATGTGGGGGGGTAAGGGGGAGGTGGAGGACGGGCGCATTTGGTTTAGGGTAAGGCGAGGCTGGTCGCAGTGGAATGGGTTGGTGGGAGACGGAGCACTCAGACCTGGAAAGGAAGATGAGGATGTAAGGAAAGAATAAGATATTCACTGAACATATTTGTTAGCTGGGAGAATGTTTTCAGAAACTTAACAGTAGTGTAGTAGTGTAGTAGAGTAACTGTGTGTCACCTGAGAGGAAGGGGTTGTTGTGCATCTTGCTGGGGGGGTTGGGAGGTATCAGAGCATCCAGATTGACCAGCGAGGCCCCAGTGGGTCCCAGAAAGGCCTCTGGGGTCCGACACATACGTGTGGGCGGGGCGCTGAGCGGAGGTGCTAGCCGGGACAGGTCAAACATCTCTGGGCTGGCCGACCCTCCGCCGTTCACCTGGGGTTTCACCGGAGGGTCTGCCCCAAACGGATCAGGCTCTGCATCCACTCCGGCAAATGGGTCAGGGTCTGCTGTTGCCCCAAACGGATCTGCATCTGCACCAGGAGTGAAGAAAATAATGCAAAAAGAGTTGTTAAAGAATTGTTAAGGAATGAGGATGCAATATGAGGTTATACACTGCATTCACAAGATCAATGATATACATTTAATTTATTACAACTATTTAATTAATGAATCTGATACCATTGTAGGCTATCTCTGGGCTTATTGTGTATTTAAGTGTCTCTGACTGACACATTATATTGTCTGTAATGCTATACTTATTCTCTGTGTATCCACCAAGACAAAACCTTTTTCTTATGCAGCCTGTATTTGGTGAGAAAGGGTGATTCTGCATGTTGTGTACTACCTGTGGGACTGACAGGTTGGGGGGAGGAAACTTGCAGAGCCTCCTGTTTAGGCCCCTCCTCTTCCTGTCCAGAGAATGGATCTGTCCCATCAGCACCTGCACGTCAAAATGACTACTGATGAGTACAGTGCAATCATACACAGGCTACAATGGGATAATCAAAATTATATGATTTTGTATGTGCATGCGGATGAGCACTTGTGAGGCTGGTCAGTATTTCTAAAAAGTACCTGTGTGAGAGGGGCTCTCCCACCCATGATTGACAGGGCTGGAGGAGACAGGCCCTGCCTCCCAGGGGTCTGTAGGTGAGTTAGGAGATGGAGCCCAAGGATTGGACATGTTGGTGGATGTGGGCGGGGCTGTCCAGGGGCTACCAATCACCGGAGTGCTAGAGTGGACTGCTGCTAAGACAGAGAGACAAAATTTGTTTTCAGTGTAGGCCAGTTGCAGTACTGAATTTGTTGCTAGATAAAACACAATTTTGGATGTTTTTTCACAGTCCTGTCTAGCCATGCTGTGAGAAGATACAGAGAAAGGAAGGGGCTAGCATTATCCTAGCCTTTGAGTGTGTGGATGTGTGTGTTTGTCTATGATGAGCCACCCACCTACAGAGTCCCAAGGGTCAGAATTGATGTCGCAGGTGGGCTGGGTAGAGTTCCAAGGGTCACTAGAGGGAACCGGGGCCTCGGAGGAGGGGCCAAATATGTCCACCAAGTCCAGCATGGCTGACTACAGAGGGAAGAAAAGCCTGTCTGTAAATCTGCGCCGAACATTCCCTCCCCTGCTTCCAAGTTTCCTTGACTGGGCAGGTTTTTTGAGCCATGTAGGGCTCTTAGTAAGACAGAACCAGACAGAACTTATCCAATCCTGTTACAGATCTGTGGAGGAGAGGGAGGAGTTAGGGAACCGTTACGGTGGTGTGTTATAGACTGGTAAACTTCTGAGTTTACCGCTAGGACGCTGCACACTAACGAACAATCATGTTACAATTACAAAACGTAATTCAGAACAATATACTCAACATATACATTAAAACAACATCTATACATCCAGTATGGTAGTCTCGCAGCCAGTGAAGTGAAGCAGATGAGACAGTCTGTCAGTGTTACCAGCTGAGGTGGAAACTATGCTGAAAGTACTGAAATATTTTACTCAAATAGAAGTGATGCTACTTCAGTTATTCAGTAATTTATTTAAAATTTACTCAAGTCACATTGACAATGTTTTACTCACGTAAAAGGGAAAGGTTAGCTCACTCAAAAAGAAAAATATGCAGTTTCTTTTGAGCAGAAACACTTTTGTATGTTCAACCCCCACCCCTCCACATAAATAATTAGTAATTCATAATAATTAATACATAAATAAATAAATAACAGAATATGCATTTTGATGTGTCCTCACAAGTAATTTGATCATTCACTGAAATTATGAAATTATGTGAAATTACAATTTTTTTCACATGTGAACTCATGGTTCTGTGGACAGTTCACATGATCACATTAATGTGGAATTCATGTGTTTTTTTCTATAAGGGTAATGCCCATACTCTTGTGTTATGCTGGCGACCTAGGAATCTAATCTTGCTCTATTGTTGGATCCACTGTAAGAGGCTAAATGGCTAAAAATGTAACTTTCCACCTCACCCCATTACTGTGTGAATATGTGATTAACCTGGACTTGATGATCTGTGGCATCATGTGACTGACCTTTCAGTGTTTGTGGTGGAAATGTCAGGCATTATGCCTGTCCATGAAACATTATGAAACATCAAGATCAACATGATATTAGCCTATTGTATATGCATATAGAAAAAATATATATCTAATTTAGTTTGCTTCCTTGGAGCGCCCTCTGACTGATTCCAAACTAAAACAGATGCTTTTACCAGTGCTGTCATCTTGTATAAAAAAAACATCAGGGACCAGAAGTTCCACAATAAACAACATATGACCAATCACTAGCCGTGGAACCTTTACATAAGACAACACTTGACTCTGATTGGCTTGTTGACAGGCCAATGAGTAAGGGAGCTGGTGCGCTACAAGATAAGGAGCATGCTTTCAGGGAAATGTCATGCTGAGCTCAAGGTTAGACAAGACAAAGTCATTATCATTCTGCAGGCACCTCCTTCTCCCTCTCAGGTCTCTCTATCATTTCTCTCTCTAACCTCACCCATTATGCTGATCTGTCTTTTCCTCTAGTTTCCCTCCCTATCCCACTATCACCACAAATATAAAACATGCTTGCGCAGTTCACACTATGCACTTCCTTTTCCAAACGCCTACCAACAACCACCCACAAATACAAATGCATCCACCCACCTTTCCATGCGAAAACACACGCACAGAGCACTCATGGAGCACGCATGCGCCCACACATATACACACACACACACACACACTCTTACACTCACCTCCCGTGTCCCTGACTGGCTCTCTCTCCTGCTCTCATCCAGGGCCTTCTGTAACAGCGACTCGTCTCCTTGGCGACAGCGCTGCTCCTGCAGAGGCGGCATCGTGACATCATCAACATCATTACCACAGCAATCCTGTGGACGCACACACACACACACACACACACACACACACACACACCAACACAGAGAGAAACACTCTTTGGCTTGGGCTAGCAAAATGACAGCACTGGCGGCTTTTTATGCTGTTGAAATATTTAGTTGACAAAGAGCAGAGGCTGGTTTAGTCCAAGCAGAGAGAGAAACAGAGGAAAAATGCAACACAGAATTCCTTCTGCATTATTTCTGGAGGTTTAGTGAGACAGTGAGAAGTGAGACATCAAGACAGCGGACAGGGGGACAAGATAATACTAGATACTACAGTATCAAAGCATTGCTAGAGGAAGAGGGAACGGAGTGATGAAGAGAACAAGCAGTGGTCATTTAGTTTAACAACCATTGGGAGGAAGGGGTCCTGGGGGCAGAGGGAGGAGTGGAGAGTGGGAGGAGGCGAGGATGGAAGATCTGATGAGAGGCTAAGGAAAGAAGGAAAGCTGAGAGTTAGGAAGGAAAGTCATTAGTTAGATAAAAGAGGAATATTTCAGTTAAGATGGAAGAGCCATATTAATAAATACACACAGACACAGAGCTGAGATCATAGAGGGTTAATAAGTGTTTGCACAAAATGTTAAAGTGTGAGGCACCCGTGTGTGTGTGTGTGTGTGTGTGTGTGTGTGTGTCTGCGTGTGTCTATGTGTGTGTGTGTGTGTGTGTGTACCTGCTCATGCTCCTTTTTGCTCAGGCTTAAAGCAATCTGTAGTTGTGTGTCTTCATCCATCTCTATGGTAACAGGAGTAGGAATGGCTAGCTAGATGAAGGTGGGTGAATGTTCAGAACGTTTATAGCAACATTTCATTACTGGAATCATCAAGAGGCAGTATGAAGAGAAGGAAAGAGAGAAAGTGAGGGAGGTGGAGGAGATTTATTGTCCAAGAAGTTGGAAAGAAAAAAAGGAGTCTGTAGTCTGGGAAGGAGAGAGGTGATTACACCAGTTACACACTGATAGCATAAGGACATGATACATCATCATAGCATCTGTGTGTGTGTGTGTGTGTGTGTGTGTGTGTGTGTTTTACCTTCTGACTCTCCTCCCTGCTCATGGCTAGAGCCAGCTGGAGCTGCAGCTCCTCCTCCCCGCTGGTCTGAGGGCGAGCCTGCTCCAGGTCTGAGGCCGCACGAGGAGACGAGGACGACGCTGGAGGGCGTAAAGAGGAAGGAGGGTGAATGAGAGAGCGAGGGAGTTGTGCAGTTGGGACAGACAGTTGTAATGAGAGTGGGGGAATAAGATTGGGTGAGGAGGAATGGGCAGGTTGAGAGAGGGATGACCAGAGGGACAGAGAGATGGGGGAAAGGAGCTGATTTGAATATTTTCAGGCTTACACTGCATTATTGATAATCTATCTGATGGATCGTCCAGACTGCTGGCCTAGACCACATAATGCATTTAACTAGGGATATGGATCAAACTGAATATGGCTGTATTTTTAAGTATGAAACCATTTATTCAAACACTGCCACCAAATGAAAGGAGATATTCAGTGCTCTAGATAAGGGGAGACTTTAAATACCCACTCACAGTTAAAGGAGGACGGAGAGCCTCTGGAGCGGCTGAACTCCTCCCCATAGAGCACTGCCATGCTAGGCTGGCTGGTTCGCCTGCCAGGGTGGTAAGAAGGGGGTACGCCTCCGTACACCCCCCCTCCCCCTCCCCCTCCTCCTCCGCCTCCGCCTCCGCCTCCGCTGCCTCCCCCAGCCATGCGCTCCTTGGTCTTCAGGGCCTGGCTCCTCTCCTGGCGGAGGCGCTCCTCGTCCCGCAGGAGACACACCAGTTGGCGTGCCTTTTCCCTCACATTGGCCCCCTGGTCTCTGCCGTCACGGTCCACATACTGGAAGTCTCTCAGCGTCTGACCCACACAGAGACAAACAACATTATAGTGATCGTGTGGAGGTCATCAGTCATCTTTCTGATCGATGTACTATGGAAGTTTTAGTGCAGAAGCAGCAGTAAAACCTCATTTATCTGAACCTCAGGCATAATGAACAAATGTGGCAATGTGAGATGATCTTTCATCATTTGTGCACAGTTATTCATATTTGTCCATAAAAAAATGAATTTTAGAATATATACAGTATATCCATGCATGGGTCATCATTTTGTGAAAGCTTCCAAACCAGTATTTTGGTGTCTTTCAGTCATCGTAACATTCCTTCACTCTGAACAAACTCTTTGTTTGTTTCTGTTGATTTTGGTTTTGAACATTTGTAATCTCGGCAATATTGAAGAAGAGAGCTCAACCCTCAGTGTGTTTTCCGAGAATTCAATAAAGGTTAGAAGAAAGGAAGGGTTCAAAATACTGAGGTTCTAGCTGCAGGCCAGTACCTGTATGGTGAATGCGTTCTCACGGCACTGTTGGGCCACTCTCTCTGAGCCCGTCTTCAGCAGGTAGTCCAACAGAGTCAGGGCCTGAAATCAAATACCGGTTACCATACTGATCTCCAAAATGAGTATTTCATTACAGTTCCATTTTAAGCATTTACCTGACACCCTTACAATGAACAGAATAGGAGAATAAGCTTCCGTTCCTAGATAACAAACATTACACGCAACCTCTAATGAGAAGTGCAGTGAGATGGACGCAGAGAACTTGAAAGTGGGTGAGGTTTTAAGACAAGCCAGTCTTGTGCCACTTTCTCTCAACTGCCCAAAGCTTTGTACATTAAATTTGCAAGGCCTCAGATAACCCAGGGGTAGGTGGGGACAGACAGGCGGGTGTAGAAGAAAGGGGACAGAGGGAAAAAAGAAAAGAGGAGGTCAAAAGAGGAGGCAAGAGTAGACAGAAATGTGAAGTTGTTGGAGATTGTGGAGAGTGAGGTGGAAGGAGTGTGGAGAGGACAGACGATGAGAGGGAGGAAGGACGAACAGGCCGTAACACAGCTTTAGAGGGGTTAGCAGAAAGGAGAGGTTGTATATAATAATAGTCCCTTTCATTTGCAGATGAGATCACCTTGTAGACATGTCTCCAGTTCTTGCCGCTGTCATTGAGGCGTTTCCAGACCATGCCCATCACCTCAGCAAACGCCACCACGTTGAAGGTCAGGTCAGCGATCTCCGACATGAGAGACGAGGAAGGGCCCCATGGATCGTTAGAGGTGGCCTCACGAACCTGCACATCGCCAGAGGAGGAGCCATGGCTTATATTTATTTTCACATTTACATTTTATCCATATACCTGACGCTCTTATCCAGAGAGACGTGAAATAGGTGCAACAGTAGAATAGGGACTGAAAGGGTCAAAGCAACAACCGGTCACTAGAATATTAATCTATAATAAAGCTATCTATAATAAATGCCCAGTAAAGAAATAAGAGCCAGTAAATGATCTTTGTTTTGATCTAATATGATATATCAACAACATCAGAGTAATGGTAAAGGCTTTACCACATTATCAAAGTCTTAAAATACAGTACATTAGAAACATTTAAAATTATATCATCTATATATTTGTATAGGCCTATACATTACTATTATATATTACACAAATAGGCTTTGTATAAAAGCTATTGCATATCAATGACACATGAAGATAATTAAACAAATGAGTTCTAATACCTTGATCTCTGCTTCTGAGTAGTTGTGTACAATGTTCTTCACCTGCCGGCGCAGGGCTGAGGTTGTCATGGTGACAGAGGTGGTGGAGTGAATGGAGGGACAGAAAGTCAACAAAAAACCCTCAACAGGTGGAGGGAGGAGGTGGAGGGAGGAAAGCGGACTGGAGTTGGGATGAAGAGGTAGTTATGGCAGTGAAGGCTCCTCTCTTCTGTCAGGAGTTAGGGACGCCACTGTGTGGAAGAGATGAGGGAGGGGGGTCAAAGACAATTTATGTGAACAAATAAAACCCAAAAGTAGATTTATGTCTATCTCACTCCTTCTAGGGTCTTTTAGGGTGAGCTAAGTAGCCATTAATTCCGACTAAATGACTTTGGTTGAAAATGGGACCTGGACAAAAATCTAGGGATGAACTTTGGGCTCACACATGGTCAGGTTGACCAAAAAAAAAACAAAAAAACAAAAAAAACTCCAACCTCTGATGCTTCCTTGCATCCGCTTTCCTTGTCTGACTTAAAATATGTCAAAAAAGACAATTGTGAGAAATCATGAATCCATACACTCAGGATGAGAGAGGAAGCAAAACAAGGAGTCAAGCAGACGACTTCAACCATTGATTTCATTTGGATCGTAGGCCTGTTCTGACACTAACCCAAAATGCATCTACCTGCCTCGATCTTAATATAGTGCGAGATATAAACAAGGGCTGATGATTATGATTGAATGAGTGGCTCAGTGTTAGTTGGTGCCCACTCAAAAGGAAGTGGGTCATAAAAAGTGCTGGCACTCAGGTGTCTGACGAGGCTTCCTGGTAGCTTATTTTATTCAGGCCAACACGCACATATGCGCGCCTGTGTGAGTGCGCGTGCACACATACACACACGCACACATACACATGCACACACATGTACACACACACACACACACACACACACACACACACACACGTACACACACAACCCATTTTCCTTTCCAAATTCATATTTCAGTGAGGGCGCAAGGGAATTCATCATTAAGGCTCCTGTGATACTTCTTCCTCTCCCTGCGCCTGAGAGCTTTCACAGACACAGTCCATAATTAACCTACTAAACCAAAGCCGATCTAGGGTAACCCCACTAAACCAAACCTCATCTCATTAATCATCGGCCTACTAAACTGTCAAATTCATTTCATTAAAGATGGTCATACTTTTCAACTAAACCATCCTTCTGATCATCAGCTGGCCTGAATGAAACTACACTGTGGCTTGAAACATTGTGATTGAGTTTTGAAACTGAGAAAAACCAGTGCAACCAAGCTGACAGCTGGTGCTGCATTCAGCAATCTGAATACAAACTGGACACACAGCAACACAGAGTCCAACACAAATTTCCCCACAGGGACAATGAAAGTATTTCTTATCTTATCTTATCTTATCTTATCTTATCTTTATCTGAAACACTTGAACCACTTGTTCTAACCTTCACACTGCTTCTTACTATAAGGTCTGTAGCAACTGATAATGTAATAACTTCTGGATAATGTAATAACTTGATAAAATGTTAAAATGTGGGTTGGAAATTTAATTATGTAATATTAAAACATGTTAATGTACCAAATTGCCGGATAATAACATCACATCATTATATTAACAAGCAATTATTACTTCATAAGAGGTGTAGTATATTTATTTGATGATCTATTTGATGATGTAATAATGTAACAAGAATAAGAAGAATTAAACAACTGGAGTTGTTACATTATTAGTCAATATTATTATTACATCATCAGTTAAAATGTTCTAGTCCTTCTTAAGTAACAAATATGTAATCATTTGATGTATTTTATTACATTTAGAGGTGTACATTTTTGACTATTTAGAGGGACATTTTTATAAAATTTTGACAAGTGATTAGAAGAAGAAGGACTTTTTTATTTTGACTTGCAGCCTCCCCATTTTAAGTCCTGGGACATCTCTTTAAAGATCCGTGTATAATTTATTTTATCTTTATAATTGTTTTCATTTTCATTTTTCATTTTTTTGTGTTAAACAGACTAAACAGTCTCTAATACCATGACAATGTGCGTGTAAAATATTTCACACAATGGCACTATTCCCTGCTGTTCAACAGTCCACAAAGGTTGTGGAACAAGTCATAGGATGCCTTGTCCTGCGGAAATGCACACATCAGCAGAAGTACTAAGGAACTGCAATACACACAGGAGGGACACAGACAGAAAAGGGTGAGAGGAGAGTGAGTCTGTGTGTCTGTGCATGTGCAAGAGACAAAGAGAGAGAGAGAGAGAGAGAGAGAGAGAGAGAGAGGATGAAGGGCACAGAGAAGAAAGTAAAGCTCAGCAACTTCAACCGGTATCACCTTTCTGCAAAATCATCTTCGGCTCTGCGTTCTGACATATCAGACACACACACACACACACACACACACACACACACACACACACACACACACACACACACAGGTGTATCAAACTATTGCAGGTGCTGTCTTTCTCTGCTCTTTTTGTCCCATAATCTGACCCTTATGGCCACTACAGATATTTCACATTGTGGCTGGCACCAAGGTGGGAGTAATATGATCAGTCTCTGTGTTGCAGCCTGCTTGACAACTTTCAAAACAAATTGAGAGAACAGGGGATGGGAATGCCTGGTAAAGGAATTAGCAGAAAGTAAGAAAGTGTGTGTGAGAGAGATGGAGAGAAGGAATACATAACAAGAAAGGACAATTTATGTGCACCACTAAAATCCCAAACTAGGCTGGGCTGTACAGTTTCCATCTGTATTATGAAGTGCCCACCCAGTTAGATGTGGCAAATTATACTAAAAATAGCTCATTATACAACTTTTAAAGAGAGTCAGATAGTATGCAAAATTATCTCTGTGTGAAAAATGTATTTATTTTATCTACACGTGAATCCGGGACCCTAAAATATGTGCCCTGCATACCCTGTTGGACATTACCCTTTAAATGACAGTAGGAAAGCCGGGTGGAGCAGGCCGGTGTTGGATGTAAGTGACTGAGTCTATAAGCTGACACGACCTGCTCTGATGCGTAAACAGAGTCCCTATCTGCCCTCTGCAGTGCCTCCGACGAACAGATTTGGATAATTGCTGAAACTCGGGGAAGAGGAGCGCTTTTGGTACCACAGAGGTGTGTTACGTCACCCCCTCATCCACGTTTAGAGATGCGCATGCGCGTTGGAAAAGCAGGTGTACTGTATTTGACAGGTGGCGATAGAGGGCGTCCATGCTAAGTCTGCATAATACATTAACGGGCCTACCTCCACCCCCTTGCCTCCTCCCCCCTCACTCACACACACACACACACACACACACACACACACACACACACACACACACACACACACACACACACACACCAGTGTATACGCGCGCGCGTATACACGCCCCCTCTTGCGGTGCACTCCCTGTGCGGGTTGCCATGTGTAGATTCCTGTGCAAGGCCAACGTGCAGTATTGTTTGAGCCGTTGAGGACATGCACTAAATACAGGCATTTGTAATTATCTCAGTAAAGCGTTGCTTTTCTGGGCTGCAAGTAAATAAAGGCTACTCATCACGCACAAACAGAACGTAGCCTACATCAGGAACAAAACCTGGGACCACAACATGCCGCTTACCTTGCCCATTGCTCATCTCTCGCCGTGTCCACCGAGCATCCTCGCCTCTGCCTTTTTTTGCTCTCCCAGTCCACAGCGTCGATAGATCCGATATATCCCCTCCGCTGGGATCGGCTGATACTAGCACCAACGGCGCAGGGCAACCACAATTTATCCCCGCACCTATGTCCGGCAAACGTGAAGAAAGAGCCGAATACTTTTGTGTTTTTAGGATCCGTGAATGAACATGGGAGCGTTTAAAGCCAGGCCTACACTGGATGATGCCAGCCAATCGGGCAGGCAGTGGTGAAATCCGCATAGGACAAGGATAAGCCACAGTGCACAGCCGCTCACTCACTCCCTCTCTCACTCAGGCACCCCCATACACGCATACCGGCAGCCAGGCACGCATAGCATACACAGCATACACAACGGGGAGCGAAAGGGAGGCGGGGACGGGGGCGCGTCGTTTGCAGAGTCAGCGGTACTGTTAACCCACTATCCTCCGATAGTGTGTGTGAGTGAGAGTGAGGAGAGGGAGAGGAAGAGAGAGAGAGAGAGAGAGAGAGAGAGAGAGAGAGAGAGAGAATAAATGGCAGTCTAGATGCATCTACTGTATGTAGGAGTAGAAAGTTTTATTGATTTCATAGTAACAATAGTAGGAATGCAGGATGGTTATGTGACACAAAAGTTGTTAAACTTAAGTAGTTCAGTAGTGTATGTGTGTGTGTGTGTGTGTGTGTGTGTGTGTGTGTGTGTGTGTGTGTGTGTGAATTCCAACCTGTTTTCTTCTCTCTGTGGAATGTTCAGTATCTCTCGGATTGCTGGGAGAGAATCGGATCTTGTTGTGAAAAAATGTTGTTTGAGATGGTTTTATGTGAGTGTGTGTGTATGTGCGTGTGTGTGTGTGGGTGTGGGTGTGGGTGTGTGTCCGCAGTCCAGTCAGTCATCGTGCTACAGTTCTGGTTCCTGTCCCTCGCCCTCTTTAAGTTCGTCCACAAGATCACACAGGGTCTCCACCAGGCCTTCCATTAGAACATAAACCTGATGGATCAGTCGATAGATAGACAGACAGACAGACAGACAGACAGACAGACAGACAGATAGGATGACAAAGTGCACAATAGTGGAAACCGGTAAAATGAAAATTGTATGTAAAAACAACTAAAGCACTAGCCTCTTGGTGCAGGCGCCTCCTGTATCTGTCCATCACCTCTGGCTTGATGCTGTGGTCGTCAGGAGGTTGGTGGTCGACGCTCTGTGGACTGGCATCAGTCAGCCCGGGCTCTGTAGCCAGCTCCTTCCCTTGCTTTCCCCCAGGACGCTTCCCCACTTCCTCCCCTCTTCTCCCCCTCTTCTTTCTCAGGACAGACAGATGAAAGGCAGAGAGAGAGAGAGAGAGAGAGAGAGAGAGAGAGAGAGAGAGAGAGAGAGGAGATTAGCATAATTTACTAATGGGATAAAATAAAAACAGTGGGTGTTTTTATTGTGCATACACGATGTTAGCATCTCCAGAATGAGTTGGTTGGTACGTGTCCACTATGAGTGTGAATGGCACAGTATGGCTGTGTCTTACATGAAGATCATAGTATGAAAAAGGGCCTACTGCATATTTGATGGAGTTTTTGTTTTGGATGTACTGTACTGTTTTAGCTAGTGTACAGATTTCCCTCACCATGTGTGTGTGTGTGTGTGTGTGTGTCGCAGATGGCTAAGCCTGGTACAGGTGCCATCAATTCACACCCTGGACACACAGTTAAAGAGCAGGTGCACATTTTCACACAGTGTTCTGTTACCATGGTACCCAATGACTAATAGGCTGTATGGCTGTACCTCACCTATGACTCAACCATCAGAGAGAGACGAGAAAATCACTCAGCAAAATATAAAGGGAAGACTGTGTCTCCAATTTATTTCTTTTTAAGGTAATTTTTGGGGCTCTTCTTGCCTTTATTTGATAGTTGACAGTGGAAATACACAGGATACACAAGATTGGGAGAGAGGGAGGGGGGTGACATGCGACAAAAGTCACAGGCTGGATTCGAACCCAGGATATCTCATTTACATTAGTACACGCCTTAGCCAACTGAGCCACGAGGATGCCCCACCTAATCTACCTGTGATTGAAGCAGCTCCATCAGCCTCTACACTGGAAACGAACAGTTGCTATGAAAATAAGGTTCATGATTAGGGACAACGCAAAAAAAAGCAGGGCATAATGGGGGTGGGAGGTGGATGGGAGCAGGAAAACAAAAATCTGCATTAAAACTAGGCCTAAGTGTCCGAAAACCTGCAATCCTGAAAAAGCATTTCAAAAATGACATTGCAGTTTTTTACTGGTTATCTCGCCCAGTCAGTCACATTCCAAACATGTGAATGTTTACTCCCATATTCTATTGCAAAGAAATAATGACTTCTCAAGTGGCCAAAAGACTGGAAATGGAAGATTAGCTTTGTGGACCAGGATTAGTGGGAAGACTGGATGTGCAATGTCTGTTTTTGACATTAGATGTTGGATGGTTAACACACCCTGAACTGTACAAACACAGGCACAAATGCACACACACACGCACACATTCCCATACACTCATGCACCTATACACACAGGCTTACTCATGTTCATAATCAAAATGCTTTAGAATCTACTGCCACTCAGTGGCATGAGGTTGTATAGTCGCCTGTCTTTTTGTAGACACAGTTGAATAAGCTACACAGACACGCATGCACTCTCTCTCTCTCTCACACACACACACATACACACACACATACACCTACACACACACATATACATGTATACACACATTGTATATATACACATTTTCTTCTCACCTCCACCGATTTCTCCATTGCTGACTTGGACTCTCCTTTTTTGTCTCCACTCTTCTCCTCCTTAGCAGGTGATCCTCCCTTTTTCTCACTCTTCTCATCTTTCTTGATATTCTCCACCAAAACTAGAATGTAATCACATTGTTGTAATCGGTACGCATTAAATACTTTCATCAGTGTTTATAGTGCATGTGTGTGTGTATGTGTGTGTATTGGAGACGTACCGTGGTCAGGGATTAGGGGTTCTTGTGTTTTTTCGGTCCATGTGTCTGTCTCCGGCAGGCCCAGCAGGTGTCTGAGCCAAATGGCCTCACTGGCCAGCCTGTCCAGCAGCTTCCCCCACAGCTGCTGCCTGCAGGGGGCACCACACACCACACAACTCATGGGCTGACTGCTGTGTGTGCAGGCGTGTGTGTATGAGAGAGCGAGGTGCTGCTAGAGAGATTCTGCTTGACTCATACAGTTGGTAGTCCGTGGCAGTGGTGTGTGTTTGTGTGTGCGCATGCCTCACCCTATAGTTGCTGCTGTTAGAGGGTTGTGTTTGAGCAGCGGCTGAGAGAGCTGCAGAAGCAGGGAGTTGAGCCGGGCCAGACCCTGCTCTCTGGTCAGGCTGTCCTGGGCTGACTCTTGGTCCGGCAGAGACAGCACCACCTTAGGTAGAGGTCAATGATGAACGCACAAAAATATCATCTCAAATGGTCTTTCATCTCTTTCATGCATCATCATGGTATGACAAATCCTTTGCTTTTTTTTTACAGGAGAGTGGGCGGTCCACACAACTTCAAGTATTTTCATTTCAGTTGAATTCTGGATAAATATCACATATGGTAGTGATAGTGAAGACTGAGAGGAAAAGAGACAAAGAGCAATGCCACAGTATGTCATGGGACAGGATTCAGGTGATCGGAAACTCAACCCAAATACACATTGGAAGACTGAGCTTCCAGGAGGCCCTTGAGATCAAACACTTCAATTGACCTTAAACTATAATTAATGTTACGTTTTTGTTTTATTTTTACTGATTAAGTGTTATTACACACCATGTAGCTAGTTGATGTCCCTACCTGTCTGAGTGTATCCCCAGAGAGATCCCAGCTGTGTCCTGGAGTCACCTCCTGCCACAGTCTCTTTAGCGCCTCCACTGGTTCACAGCGGTACTGCAGCTAAAACACAAGGATGGAGCTTAAAGGATTCAAGTTCATCGATTTTGGACGTATATAAAATGTGTCTCACACATACCTATAATACTTGGAGCCACAGAGAATATCGGCACCAATATGGCAACCAACACAGCCCAGAAAGCAGCAGCACTGCACCATTTTCACTCAGTGGATAGTTTTCTCCCAAACACTCCTCGACTCCTCGTTGTTTACAATCTGACCTGACTGTCTGCAAAACTAGATCATGCTGCCAGTAGCGCACTTTCACCCCACAGCAGTCTGTGCTGCAGCAGAGAAAAATAGTTCTGTGATTTTCTGTTTAGTGAAAGTGTGCGTGATGGCAGAACTGAGTCATGAAATCAGAGCAAATTTTAACTTACATACTTTGCAACTTTTCCTTTTACTCTAAACTCTACTGTGGAGCCTACAAATGGCTTTTTTGGAGATATTTTGACAAACCCCATTTGGACTGTTTGTTAGCAGCAAGAGGCCTGGCAACGGAGTTCGCTGCCAATATTCTCTATGGCTCCAAACTGTAGGTCCAAAATCAATGAATGCATCCTTTAACAACCTGAAGTGGTATGTGCCAAGTCAGCTGCAGTGTGTGCATGTACTGTATGTACAGTATGTGTGTGTATCTGCATGTGTGTGTAAGTGCATGGAGAAACCACACGCAGCAGAGTTTGACCACGAGACTCCCCTGGACACAAATTACTGTCGCACAACAGGAAAATAATCATCATAATAGCCATCCTCCTCCAGTAACTATGATGCATGCCATCCTTTTTATCTACTCCTCAAGGGGGGAGTAGATAGATGTGTGTCACCTTTTGCGGTGACAGAATATATTCACGTGAAAAAGGCCTGGAGAGCTGTAATGATCCTAATGGTTGGTAATGACAGATGTGACTTTGTAAGGAAAAATCCCCTTACTCATTTGTCCTCCATTTATGACAATTATAGGTTACAATGACCTATTTTAAGAGAGGATATTTCACTCTTCTCCTTTGTTTGTTTAGTTACACTTTCTAGTGTGTGTGTGTGTGTATACCACCTCTCTATCTCTCTCTCTGTCATGTCTATGGGCAATTGGCTCAGGAGACTTAAGGCAGCCATGCTCCATATTCACTAGACCAATCTAATCAGCCTTCCAATTAACCCAATTATAGGCAGGACCCCACTGCATTGTCAACAGAACCTCATTGTGGTGTGACAGTGTGACTGGCTTAAGATATTAGCAGTTATAAGATGCTGTCAGTTAATGAGCTAATATGAATTATTGTGGCAATATAATTGTGGTGCACTACATGAACGTGGACACAGAATCCAGGTTGGGAAGGGGCTGCCATAATGAGCTGATCATAACCTAGCCTACAGCCAGCTAAATGTCAAACAGAACAAGATGAATGGGTTCATTAAGGGGTCATCGTACACTGGATGAGGCGGTGTGACTAAAATTAAACCTGAACTAAACATGAACCGCAAACTTTCTCTCCAAAGAAAAATGACTTTTGGATAGATTGTGGATGAAATGGTGTTTTCCTGAGCTATGATGAGTAATGTGTCTCAAACATCCTATCACAGTGAGAGAGAGGAATTCATCACTCATCTATTTTATCTAGGTGATGATAAAATGATGATCTATTTTATAGCTTCATACTGTGTGGGCAATGCTGTGGCCCTACGAAGACTTTGTACAATCAATACACATGTCACTACACTCAGCACTAAGACAAGTGTGAGATGCTTATAGGAAATTCAATCCAGTACATCCACCCCTACTGTTTACCTTGGGGTTTTTGCGGAGGAACTCTTGTTCTTCAGTGATGTAGAGCTCTGCAGGAGAGCTGGGTCTCTCTGGGGTCCGAACCCCCCGCAGCACCTCATACACCATCGACCGACACACTTTTACCACCACCTTCTTCTCCAGCTCCCTCTGCACGTACTCACCCCCACACACACAGACACAGACACACACACACACACAGACACATATATGGAAGGGTTCCCTCAGTTCACTAAAACCTCTTTGAATCTGTCTCTTCGTGTCTCTCTCTCTTTCACACACACCAATTTAACTATACGCCACCTCTATGGCCAGCTTGTGGTCTGCAGTCTTGTCCTGGTACAACGCCACTCCCCTCAGTGTGACCTGCATGGAGGCTCCTCCCAGCAGCACAGGGTGGGTGTTGAGCTGCCATACTTCACTCCTGATACCTGGCACCTCTGACTTGAATACGAACTCCACCTGCTGGGTATCACCTGGAAGGATCACACCTAGAGGGGAGGGGAAGCAGAGTGGGGAGTGGAAAGACAGGTTGAGTACTGGTTGAAAGACACAAAGGGCTGACATTAGAGTAAAAAATAACACAAAACAATTTCTGACGTGGACGAGTGGTAGCAACAGGTGTCTGCCTGTGGGTTTGCGTGTGTACCTGTGGAGGAGTTGAAGTAGAAGTGCGGAGTGGTTGTTTGTGAGCGCAGGTTAGGAAAGCTGTGTGGCAGAGGCAGCTGCTGCCAGGTGTAGTAGAGGGCTGTGCTGCCCTCATTGTGCAGCTCCAGGTGGGAAGAGGCTCTTTCTCCAGTCAGGGCCTCAAAGTTTATCCTGGCACTGATTCCTACCTCTCCCTGAGCAGGGAATGATGGAGAATGAGATAAGGTGAGACAAATTAAGGGATTATGGAGAGGCAATACGAGTCTCAAAGGTCAAACGCGGTAAAGCATATAACATGTAACCTATCCATCTGCTTATAGTTGTGTGTGTGGAGTCGGTGCTGCAGATATACACATTGGCCCCAGCTGGACACAACTGAGCACAAATGTCACCTACAACACATAGAAAGAAGGTGTGTGTGTTTGTGTGTGAATGTGTATTTGTGCCCCGTTGGAGCTGACTGACTGAGTGGCACTGTGTGAAGGCTGTTCTGTACCTGATAAGAGGTGGAGCTGCCTGTCCAGTGGGCTGGCTGGCCACAAAACCTCAAGGCAGGAATCAGCAGTGCATCCAACACAACATCGTCATACTGCGCCAAAGGATCACTGAGGAGAGAACAAGCCAGCATTACCACTCACTCAGGCAGCCACGCAGTCAGTCAGTCTGTGAGTTATTCAACAAGTCAGTTAGTCATGTATTCATTCAGTCAGGCAATTATCTAATAAATCAGGTAGGCAGACAGTCATTTATTAATTTCTTACAGGTTCTCCTGCTTCATCTTTTTCTGCTCCTTCTCCTCTTCTTCCTCCTCCAGTAAGGGGCTGCGATACACTGTGACAGAAGTGAATGGCTTGCCAGAGCCAATCACCTCCAATCCATCAATGTCCTGTAATGAGAGAGACACAGAGGTTGGGTTTGTATATCCAACCCTTATTCTGGTACCTACACTCAAAATTAAACTGCTGGTTTTGGCACTTTGGTAAATATGATGTGATGTCCTCTTGCTCTTTGGGGTCTCAGCTTGTCACACATATCCTGAAATACTCAAAGCACTGTTCAATCTGGCATCAGTACATATGTCCTGTCCACTCATTTCCAGAAAGTACAGCTAGAGAAGACAAAATGAGGGGTCTTATAAAACCTACAGTGGCAATAGGAGGTGGTGTGGAACAGGTTGTCCAGTTCAGACTGACAGAGAAAGCTTATCCAGGTCCATTTCCTACACTCTAACCTTCCGCACCATTTATCTATCTATTTATCTATCTATCTATCTATCTATCTATCTATCTATCTATCTATCTATCTATCTATATGACATGTCTTGTCATATATGTTCATACCCTCCCAACAGTGTAAAGCATCTAAGTACAGTAGGTCACCGTCTTTCACACAACCCATTGTTCTCACTCTCCTCCTGTCTTTCTCTTTCAAACTTCTCCACACCTCAAGCCATGTGTTCAATTTTCTTTCACCACTCTCACTCCCTTAGTACCCTGCTTTTATTTCCTGCTCTCTCCTTTTCTCTCTTTATCCCGCCATCTTGTCCCCCTCTGTCTCCCTTTGCACATCTGTCACGATGCCATGGGTTAGTCCGCTGCCAACAGGACGATCTGTCTTTGTCTGTCTGTTTGTCAGAAGGTACTTCAGACCCCAAACCACCTAAGCATCATATTAACCACCAGCACGACAGAACACACTGCTACCATTTTCTGTTATATCACTGTCACAGGTGGGTGTGTGTGTATCTGTGTGTGAGAAGGAGAGAGAGGAGAGAGAGAGTTAGGAGGAGACCGAGAGACAAAGAGAAAGATGTAATTTGAATAAACCTTTTCATAATCAGCACATGTTACTCAAGGTGTTAATGAGGTTTAATGGGAACTGCCTGTGCAGAGAAGTGTACATTTATGTATGTGTGTGAGACAGAACTGGCTGTGCCCCAGGACCCCCCAGTGATGGAGTTATTGTAATGCTGAGAGCAGTCGGGCAAGTCTGGTCCCTTCTCTTGGGCTCTGTTACCCCACAGACCACAACACTGCTACTCTATGGCTGGACACGCACCGGATTTCATAACTGTACCTTCTGTACGTGTGCACATTCATGCATGAGGAGTGTGTGTGGAAGTGCTTCAGTGCTTCATTATTATCATGTGCATGTGTGTATTTATATTTTACAGGTATATAATACATCACATATGTTCAAACAGCATATAAACAGTCCGTGTGTGTGCGTGTGTGTGTGTGCGTATGTGTGTGCATGTGTGCGTGCTTGCACGCATATGTGTGTATGTGGGCGTGTGCTTGTCTGCCCTGTCTATGTAGCTTGTTTCTGGTACAGAACATCCAGGCACAGTGTGCCCCTGGCTGCATGATCGCAGGCTGGTTAAGGAGATGCAATTAAGGGCAGCTATCTAGCACCAGCAGCCAGAGGCAGAGCACCCTGAGGTGGTGAGGGGTGGGGGACCTGGGGCAGAGTTGTGTGGAGGGATGAGGAGTGGTCCAATTTTTGTGTTTTTTTGTGGTAAAGCAAGTGATGAAGCCACCTAGATCTAGAGCCTAGAGCTGTATATAAGAAATCAGGAAAATACACACTATTGAAAGTCCAATGTGAACAATGTGTGACTTGGAATATGGTCTCACAACTTTCAGACAAATGATTAGATAACTACTCCAAAGTAAGAAAGTATGTAGAGGCATCACACCTCTTTTAATTTAGCAACAGCTGAGAAGATGTTCTTTACTGTCATTATGGGTACAATGGCGTTGCACTAGACTAGACCGTCAAAGGCAGCACCAAAGTACCCAAAATCACAGTAAATAACATCCCCAAGTGTAATATGGCTTTTATACAACAGTTAACACCGGAAGTAAGTGAGTAAAACTTTATTTATATAGTACCTATTTATACTGTGGTTTTGATTCAAGTCTTCCCATGCTTTATGGGAAATGTCAGCACAGCTGGAACTTGTCTTGTCAGATTGCTTGGCTGAAGCTGCCCGTTGTATAACGTAAAATACACAACACGTCCCAGGTGATAAATGTGGGTTAAAGTAAAAAACTGAAGGACAGCAATACTTAACCTCCCCGCCATCACCCTTTTATGTTTAAACAACTTTTTAGGAGCTGGAACAGAACAATGGATATGCAATGTCTACCAGAAGACAAACCGTACTAATTGAAGCACTACTGAGCCATAGCTGCATTCTTTGTTATGTTTCTATGCATTCCCTCCAGCTCAAGCCAAAAAGGTAACACAAGTTCACTGAATTTGTGTTACCGGCTTGTTGAAGTCCATGTCCTTTAGAACCTCTCTGAGCTCCTGGCGCTGGTGCTGCAGGTACATACTCTGCTCCCAGGTCCGAGTGGCTGAATGCAACGTCTCAGCACAAAGGTTTCCTACAAGAAGACACATTTTCCCACGGAGAGAGTAAGGGTTAACTTATAGAGAGGCTGTATGTGTATGTGTGTGTGTGCGTGTCTGTGTCTTTAAGTCCTAAGTACCTGACTCCTGGCATATGCTGTGTGGTTGCCCTACATGTACGACAGCCTCCCGCTTGCCCTGCTCTGTCTGAGTCAGGGTGGCTGTGATGCCACTCAGCTCATCTCCAAAGCGCTGGGGGAGACTCCAGAACTCACTGCCCACACGGTAACCCTAGGGCATTGAGATAAAGACACACACACGCATGTATAATGAAGAACCAATAGAGACAGTGATAGAGAGACATAAGTGCTGTCTTAACAGTATGTCCAGAGCGGAGCTCAGAGGGAGGGACAGTTAGAGAGATCTTAGGAATTGGAGAAATGTAACTCTAATGAGACACTGTGACAGATAATTAGAGACACAGTAGAGATGCCGTACATATCCAGAGTGTAGGACTGGCAGGACTTGATTCATAAGTTCTCTCTGCTCCTGAGTTTCTCTGAAACGGTTGGCTTGGTTCATCAACAAGTTCTCCGCTGGCCTATGGAGCAAATCTTGGAGGAGGGAGGGGGGTTGGATAGAGAGAGAGAGAGAGATAATAAGACAGTGACAGTGCTTCACCGACCTAGGCAAATCAAATACTTTTTTCATATAGCAAGTCGCTTGCTTTTTTGCAAACAAGGTACAGCTTTTCACTATTCATGTGCCTGGAATGTTAAATGTGAAGTAGTTCAAATATTTTTTCTCTAATATATATTTATATTTATCTATTTTTTGTGCAGGACTGGTGTTTTGACAGTTGATGAAAAAAAATATGGCAAAGTGAGTTTATCATGGCAGCTCTGACATGCCTGTGATGAGGCTGTAGTCCTGCTGTAGCTTTTTTCTCTGCTGCAGTCTCTAACATACTCACTAGATAAGAAGTCCTGCTGCCGTCGGCGCTGCCGCATATGCGTACGCCAGTGCTGCAGGGCATTGCTCTGGATGTCTCTGTGGCCTGGGGGGACCCCGAGGCCTTCCTCCCCAGCCCCAGTATGCTGCCCCCCTGAGGCCTCAGACGGATGATCTCTCTGGGAGTCTGGTATACGCCTCACCAACTGGAAGGTGGAGAGAGGAGAGAAGAAGAGACGACTTATGCTGCCAAGTATTGCTATAGTTTACAGAATGTAAGGTCTGCTTTTGGTATTTCATTTTTAAACATGTATTTTTTAACAGGTAGAAATGATAATGTGAAACCCTCATTTCATATGTTCACATCTTTGCCTATCCAATCTTTTCTGAGTTTTCTCTTCACCTCTGTATCGCCCGTGACCTCCTGGTAACTCCTGAAATCCTCCAGGCTGCCCAGGATGCTGTGTGGCAGAACCATCCCATGGCCATCAAAACGAGGGCCTCCGGGTCCTGAAGAGACGAGTATACAGTTGGAACAGCAAAAACAGTAACATCAGCCTGGGTCTCAATGTGTCTCTGTAATCTGATGAATGAGCTGAGCTGTATATTGACTGGACAGGAGAATCAGGGATGTGTGCACTTGCTACATGAACTCTTTCTGTGCTCCACTGTTACCTTTGTCGATGAGGGCAAAACACCACATCTCACCTGTGTAGTCCAGAGGTTGAGAGCCAGTATCCAGGGACACTGGACAAGCCACAGCCCCTCGCATTGCATTTCTGACTTCATCAGCTGTTCGTGCTTTACGCGTTTGGACACGAGTCATTAGCACCGGCTTCTGAGGATCCTTGGGTGGCTTTGGTACATGAAGCTGCACTCACAATCACATACTCAGTTACACTCACACCTACTCTACTAGTTTGGGTATTTTTCCTAGCACAATACATAGTCTTAGTTTTACATTAGCACTGGTACTAGTCCTAATGATGTAGCAGTATTCATTTTTATGCCACATCTTTAAAACAAAATAGAGAGAAGTGGAGCACATTTTCAACACACACACACACACACACACACACACACACACACACACACACACACACACACACTCTAAATCTGGTTTGTGGAAACTCATAACTCATTTGGAACTGAGGATATATGGACGAAGTGAGCTTACTTTCTTGAGGTCCTCTGAGTGAATGGCCGGAGCCTGGCTGTCCTCCCCTTTAAAAATGGAGTTCTGGGGCTGCTCATCACTTACACAGGAGAATGACAACTCCTTGGATAATTTCATCTTCTCTGGAGAGGAGAGGAGAGGAGAGGAGAGGAGAGGAGAGGAGAGGAACACACTAATTTGCCCCTGTCTCAGCAATGTACAATAATCTGACATATCACATTACCTATAATAGTACACTGACCAATATGTATTTGAACACACACACACACACACACACACACACACACACACACACACACACACACACAGAGAGAGAGACACACACAGATAATGTATTAACAATTAAAGGCACTATGAGATAGTGATTCATGTTGCATTACTCACTGATCTCCTGATTTTAACAGTGGAAAGAGGCTCTGCTTCATCATGCAGACAGGGCACATCTATGCAGACACACTAGCGCATACGCACACACACACACACACACAGAGAGAGAGAGAGAGAGAGAGAGAGAGAGAGAGAGAGAGAGAGAGAGAGAGAGAGAGAGAGAGAGAGAGAGGGAGGCCTGGAACACTGACACCGTTATGCAATTGTCTTCATTTCTCATCTCTCCAGACCAGCAGTGCCTGATTATGGTTTCCATGGCCACGAAAACAATTACTCCTCAGTCCTGCTTCCTTTGCTTTTCTGTTTTTCTCTCCTCACTCTTGCTGTTTTCAAGTCTCAATAGGTTCAGATGAGTGTCTTGCCCTGCTGGAGGCGAGAGGTGTCCTTGGGAAAAATCAGCTCAACTAAAATTTCAAAGACAACTTAATCTATCAAAAAACCAACAACATTAACCTGTTTTCTGATTGAGATCCTATTATTCTTTTAGTGTATTCTACGTCAGGTGATCATGCCTCCCTCTCATTTAAGGCCTTGAAATCACTGAAAGACTAGAAAGCTGTGGTTCCTCTTTTCTATTCTGTTGACGCCCACCTTTCCTTACTTTACCTGTATAAAACATCCAGAAATAAGTTTGAAGTGTCATACATTCAGGGAACATTGAGTATCCACCATACTGGTCTCATTTAGTGACTAGTCCAACCGTAATAGGCGGAGGGGTCACAATGTGAAGAATGTGCGACGGAGGACAGAGACAGACACAGAGAGAGAGAGAGAGAGAGAGAGAGAGAGAGAGAGAGAGAGAGAGAGGGAGGAGGGGAGAGAGACAGACAGACAGGGAGACGGAGAGACAGACACAAACAGAGACACATGGGCTACAAGGGTGTAACTGACCTGGAGAGGTTAGAGGTCTTAACGGACTCTTTCCAGTGGACTTGGACGCACTATCCTGAACCATTTTGCCTCATTAATACATAAGTTACGGGCGGCTAACGTAGGCTAGCGTTAGCAGTGCTAACCACACCTGCTTTAAGCTTGCAGGTGTTTTTGGATTGAGCTTGTTATTGTTACTCATCCACCAACCAGCAGTTAGTGCAGAGCTTCATATAACCTGTTCTATTTCCAAATGATTCTCTCAGTTTTACTTTTAGAAGTCAACAACATGAGAGTCAGTTAACTAGCCTGGCTGTTGTTAGTCTTTCCCCTAGCTACTTTCCTGCTGTTCCGTAACCATGGCAACGGACGCCTCCCGTATCGCTTCACCTAAGTGGTGCAACCAAACCCACAAGGACACACAAATAACCACCGGGCTGTGGAGAAGTAGCCTAAACCAAATATTGAAGAAACCTAACGTCGTCTTTTTTTCCTCAAGAGGCAATAACTGCTGCATGTGTTTGTTTGTTTGTTTGTTTGTTTTTCTTTCTTTCTTTCTTTCTTTCTTTCTTTCTTTCTTTCTTTCTTTCTTTCTTTTCCTTTCTTTCTATGTAGGCTATATAAAATGAATTTATGCCATGGTCTTCTGCCTATATGCCTATAAAGCCTATTGTCTGTCTGATCATGATAATATAGCTTTGAGCCATGTTGGACGACACTTCGATTATGGCTTTAATTAAGGCTATCTGTAAGGACCCTTTTCTGTGTTTAGCACCAGTGATGATGGCCTATGGCCTCATCTCTGTCTGTAGACCAAAACTTACATTGCATGTGAAAAGATGTTTTCCCAAGCAGTCAGTAGAAACCCTGTGTTCTCCTGGAGAACACAACAACCTGTCTCCTGTCACTCAGACAGACAAGAACCTGGCGGTGACGTGGAGGAACCACGGGGTGGAGGATAGCCTATATAAAGACAACTATCGCACATCAACCATCTCGCCAAAGAGAAGCTGTGAAGTAGGCTATAAAACGTCAGACCAGACACACTGCCCACTTTGCTGCTCAGGACCACTGGCCAAAACCATCCTCTCTCAAGACGATGGAAATAGGCAGCATCTCCACCAGCTCACAGACCGCCTCCATCCCTGTCCCGCACCAGCTCGGCTGCTCGACCCTCGATGGTCCCCAATTTCACGGCAGCAGGGACGGGCAGTGCGCCGGTTCATCCAAGGTCTTATTTGCGTACAAAAACGCCTCACAGCACCTGAGCTCCTCTGGAATTAAAGCGGGCGTGGGGATACTAAAAGTGGCCACATCTCAGTGGAAACAGGAAAAGAAGACGCGCTCGGGCACAGCCATCAGACAAGTGTCCACGTCCTCCAGCACTCATCCCTGCAAGAAGTCCCCGCTAGATCAGCTGGCAGCTCTGGTTCTCCATGGCCAAACCCGGCTCCGCCAGCTTGGCCAAGAGCACCGCCACGAAACCCTGTGCTCCACCAAGCCGCAGAACTGTAAGCGCATCGTGGTTCTTGGTGCGCCACGGGTCGGTAAGACCTCCATCCTTCGAAGGTACCTTCGGGACGGATTTGTGGAGGAGTACAAGCCCACCTCCGAGGATTTCCTTAGGAAAATGTTCCGTATCCGCGGAGAGACCTATCAGATTGACATCCTGGACGCGTCCGGGGAAAGAGGCTTCCCAGCCAAGCGGCGGCTATCTATCCTTACCGGTGCGTATTGGTTCAGTCATAGTTTCTGGCATACAAACTGAATTCACAATAGCTGATCAAGTTGTTTTATATTGTTTTTTGTTTGTTTGTTTGTTTGTCTGTTTGTTTTTAATATAGCCTATCATATAGGCTATCTAGACGGCTGTAGGAACTAGGCTATTAGTGCGTAACTGAAAATATTTCCATTTTTATTTTTCCACAGGCGACATTTTTTTGCTAGTATTCAGTCTGGACGACCGGCGCTCCTTCGAGGAGGTGTGTGCCCTGCGAACGGAGATCCTGGCGGCTAAGACCAAGCTCATCAAATCCTCTGTACCAGACCGGTGCGCACAGCCGCGGGTTCCCTTGGTGGTCTGCGCCAACAAGGTGGATCTCCCCCCGTCGGAGAGAGACATGTCGCGGGCAGAGGTGCTCCAAGCTCTCGGTGAGGACTGTGCCTACTTTGAAACCTCCGCGAAGGACAGCACTAACCTGGAGAAAGTTTTCGAGACTTTGGCTAAGCGAGGAGGGCTGCCAACTGAAACTGGCCCGTCTCAGCACCGCAAAGTCTCCCTCCGTTCATACCAGGCAATGCGGACAGGCCGTGCGCCGGGCAGGGGGAGCCAGACGCCGGGCTGTGATGATCCCTGCGGCGCCCTGCACCCACTGGCCCGCCGGCCGAGTTTTAGCACGGATCTCCGTCAAGTGATGGGGCCTCATACGGCACGAAAGCCTGGCAAACCACTGGAGAAATGTCAGATTCAGTGAGAGACAAATATAAGACAAACCGAACTGTTGAGCTGATAAAACAACACATAACGCATGACTAACTATTTAACACAAATGCATTATCATTGTTTGAATACATGCACATGAAATGATGGTTTTGAAATAAAACGCTTTTTCATAACATAATGGTTTGTTCATTAATACATGTGTGAGAGAAACCGGGATTTATTTCTTTGAAAGAGGTCATTAGGCATATCGTTGTGTACTTCTTTGTTTCTTTCATTTCTTGCTTCTGTCGTTTGTTTTTTCTTTCTTTCTGCCTACCTGCTGTTTATTTATTTGTGTGTGTGTGTGTGTGTGTGTGTGTGTGTGTTACCACATAAAACTGTGGAGGAGAAAGTGGGAGGATGTTGAGTCAGGAATTTGATTATTCTATCCTTCTTGCATAACCTCTATTCAGAAACCATTAGATAGCAAATCTCTCTCTCTCTCTCTCTCTCTCTCTCTCTCTCTCTCTCTCTCTCTCTCTCTCCCTCCCACCTTCTTTCTCTCCCTGTATGTGTGTTTGTTGTGTGTGCGCTTGGTGTTGTCGGTCTGAACGCTAATAGATCTGAAACTCAACTGGAGTCGTGATTGCCAGAGGTCCATAGCCTATAGCCCACTCAGCCCAAACAGCCAAAATAAAGCTTAAGTTGTCCAGTTGCATAATGCTACCTTTCCACCTGTCTTACATACTATAGCAATCACTGGAATAGGTCCCTCTATCCACCTCAACACTGAATTCACTGAAAGTGAAAGCTTTATCCGTGATGATTCTCAGACAGTTCAATCAATGTTTTGTGAAAATGAACAAGTCTTTCTCAAAGCTAAAAATTCAAGAAACAAGGCCCTGATCAATGATGCCACTCATAAGGAAAAATGAATGAGGGAAACAGGAGTAGGACTATGTTTAATTTCCGGCTAGCTCCAAGACATTAGACCTAGAATACAAGTTTGTTAACTAGACGAGATGACAACTTGTTTTTGGCATCATCTGACATATAGCTGAAGCAGACATCACACTTAATACACATCAAAATATAGTATGCATTAAAAACATTAAAACAGCATACATAAGTAGACCATCTTAACCTACTGAAGAGGTACAAGTCTGCCATCACATGTAGTATCATCTAGTGTTTTGGAGGCTGAACTTGAAACAAATGGCTTCTGAATGATATTCTATAGCTGCGTCTATAGCTGGCATCTTGTGTTGCCTTCTGGGAGGCAAAAGCATTATTAATGCTAATGTAAAGTGTAGTGGGCTAAAGTGGAGTGAAATTAATGTTAATAGATGAAAATAACAGAGAAATAGCATAAAGAAAAGGCAGTTTTGTTCTCATGATTATCATTTTCCAACTTGATGTTAAGGGACTAGGCGCCAGTATCACCTATGGAAGAGAACAGACGCCTTCTCCATTTATCTCTCGTCAGTTGTGAATAAGCAGGATGTTTTTCGCTGTGGGTGTTGCAGTCAGTGAAGGTCGTTCCTCACTTTGGAGGCAGGTGTGTTTCCATGGACACCACTATTCAGTTCATACTGAAAATCATTTGGCAGTGGATAACAGACCACTCAGGCTTCACATACAACAGACCTCAAGGTAATTACATGAGCCCCTATCACCTCAGATAGTTTGGTAACACTTTTCGTTCTGTGTGCCCATGTGTGGCAAGCAAAACAAAATGATGCTGTTTCTCATGTACAGTGATAAATGGATACAAAAAAGAAATACCCCTCCAACACTGCCACCCTTCACCTAAAAATAGTGCTGAAAATGTGAAGTCACAGATCTTTCCTTTCCGTAGTATCAAACCTGATAATCACATCCCTTGTCACTCCCGCAAACCCCAGTGTGTATTTTTTCTCACAAACTGAAAACGTATGAGAGTGAGAACGTTTTCTTTCCCACTGAACTGTAATTAGGTGCCATTGTAAAGATGTGAATGCTGTGAATACTTCATCCTCAGGTAGACTCGATGATTAAAGCAGCAGTGAGTCATGATGCCTGACAGCCTCAGAGCCACAGTCAGAGCCTGGGTCAGACAATATCTGACAAGATTTGATACCACCAAAATAATACCAAATGCAAGACACAGCGAGACAGAGAAAGAGGGAAAGTTGTACATTATTTTTATTCTTTTGCAAGTGAAATGCATTTCATTTCTCTCTGGGGCTACTGAGGCAGTATGAACTGTGCCTGCATCCTCTCTCCATTTGGTCGCGTGATGGGAAGTTCACATTGCAGGAAACCACTGCCATTTTCACTCAAGTGTAGTGCCCCAGCTACATTATCACACGTGCAGGGACACTGGGCTTTGTTATACCATTCACCTAACACACACACACACACACACACACACACACACACACAAACACTTATCCAGAGATGCTACCGCCTCTGTGTGTTTGCACGTGAGGAGGATTCACAGATGCTCAACATTGTGCCTATTGTTCTGTCACACACACACACACACACACACACAGAAACAGTTCTACAAACCTAATTGACACATTATTTTGTACGCTCATACATTACTGTTCACACACATTATGCATGCTTGTTTGCACACAGAATTCAACTCATTGTAGAAGCAATTATGTTATTAGCCTGTAGGACATGTGTGCTAATTTGTATAATAGCAGAGTTTGAAGGGTCTAACAGATTTAGCGGCTCAGGAGGAAGATAAACTGATCGTTCTTTATCTCCCTGACCTCCTCGTGTTGTCGTGATAGCACTCTTTCTGCCTGGCTGACTGGTTTGTAAAGGTCATCTCTGATCTGGGACAAGGCCTGTGTCTTAGTGTGTAAACACCTGCCACTTTTAGCCAGCCGTCAATTCTGTCCTTACCCATCACCTTTCCATTCAAATTCAATCCGCTTCTATACTCAGTCTGATTTCAGATTCAGCATCAGAACATCTACTGGCACTGCATGTGATCGAGACTTATCACATCACTTCCTGAGCACCACTATGACTAAGGGGTAAGGAGATGAGCGATATAAGGTGCAAATGTTCGCATGTCGACACCAAGTGTACCGAGAGAGGAATGGTTGTGTTAGTCAACAGTCCAATCAGTCCCAGTTCACAGCAGCCGGGGAGAGATCCTGGGAGAGAGATAAGGATAGAGGGAGGCAGGCAGAGTGGCACGCAATTAGATGATAGACACAGGAATGAAATGGTAGAGAGGGAACAAGTGCGTGCAAACACACACACACACACACACACAGAGGCGTAGCAAGGAATTATAGGTCCTATGCACAAGAGGTGCCTCTATGCCCCACTCCACTTTCCTCTCCTCCACCAACATTATTCCAACATGTGTCTATGTATGACACACTTCCACACATTCATTTACTTATCAATTATTGGACACATCCCTAATTGAAATTATGGGTTTAATGCACTACTCTGCTAGTGCTTATCAGCTGTCACAGCCATACTTTAACCAGTAGCCCCCTGTTTGGTTAGGACAGTTTTCCTGCTTGTTCCAGTTTGTCTCTGATAACACAGCAGTTGTGTCATACGATAATATAACAAGATACAGCTGTATCATACTTTTAAGAAAGTTTTATTTGTTTGTAGATTTTTGCTAAATCTTATTTCAAAACCAGAGCTTTGTGAAATAAAAGTATATACTTCCTATTTTCAGACATTTGGATAGTCAGTGCTGTCCCTCCTGGCACCAGTAGATGGCTCTCTCCTCTTGTTAATCCGGTTGAAGGTGTTCTGAGCTGGCCAGCTGTCTGATGCTGCACCAGTCAGAATCCTTTCCTTGTCTAGTTTCAACGAAAATGAAACTGAGCTCTGAGATTTAAGACAAAGTGAAAGCTAAAACACTTGTTGAAAGCCCAAAACCATTATTGGTAGTAGGACCTGGAAGCGGTCAGACTATTGGGATTCTTCTCATCTGCCTACAAGCAATACACAGGTCTGTAAAAAATACTTCTATTGTAAGAGGAATTTAGAATGCACTTTACATTACCTACATTATATAACAAAACAACAATTTAGAGCAAACATTTTCTTAAGTTAACTTAACTGACTTAACTTTGTTTATTGTTTTTTTTTTTTTTTAATAGAGATTACAGAGATGTCCAAAGGAAAAGGTTGGATCCCAGGTTGCAGGCTGCTTGTTCTGGTCACATTGTGTGGTCAAATCCTAACTGCTCAATGCCACAGTCACCACAAAGGTATAGATGAACACGCACATACACATGATATAGCTACAAATGAAGAGTTTGTTTGCAAAATGTTAAAAAAAAAATCTGTACCTTAACTTCTATATTTCTAAAATCTACATCTTTCATTTTATGATCCAATGACTAACATCACCTACTACCCTTCAAAAAGTACCATCATTTCTTTGAATTTGTGTCATTTTCAAATGGTGATCTTATTTTAGAATGAAACTTCATATACATGTGCACGTTCACTCACACACACACACACACACACACACACACACACACATGCATGCACGCACACACAGACACGCATGCACACACACACACACACACACACACACACACACACGCATGCACGCACACATGCACACACACACACGCACACACACACACACACACACACACACACAAGCCTCTTGTAATTTACTATTGGCTTTTTTAACTGACTCTTAACACCAGCATTTGTTTAATGGTCCACAGAGTCAAAGCATGTGAAAGATCTGAGGCTCATTCTGGTTGGGAAAACTGGATCAGGAAAGAGTGCAACTGGAAACACCATCCTGGGACGTAAAAACACCTTTAAAGAGGCGATGTCACCCAAGTCTGTGACAACAAGTTGTCAGAAAGGAGAGGTAGCACATGATGGCCGTAACATCGTTGTTATTGACACCCCAGGGCTCTTTGACACAAACAAGACAAAGGAGGAAGTGAAAGTAAAAATAGAGGAGTGCATTGAACAGTCGGTTCCAGGACCCCATGCCTTTCTGCTGGTGATCAGTCTGAAGTCAAGATTCACAGAAGAGGAGAGGAAGGCTGTGGAGTGGATCCAGGATAACTTTGGCTCAGATGCTTCCATGTACACCATGGTCCTGTTTACACATGCAGACCTGCTAGAACATAAATCTGTGGAGGACTTTATGAAAGACAGCCAGGAGCTGCGGAGACTGATCAACACGTGTGGAAGAAGATACTATTCACTCATCAATGACAAGAGAGCCAGTCGTAGCCAGGTCCGAGAACTTCTGGAGAAGATAGAGATGATGGTGGAGGACAACGGAGGAAAACACTACACCAATAAGATGTACCAGAAAGCTCAGGAGAAACTTGAGGAGGAGAGGAAAAGGAGGGAGGAGGAGGAAAGGAGAAAGAAGAAGAAAGAGAAGGATAGGATCAGAGAGGAGGAGAGAAAGAGAGCTTGGTGTAAAATGGCAGCTCTTGGTAGCGTGGCAGCACTTGGCGCAGGAGCGTTTTTTTCCTCAGGCCTTCTCATGGGTGCGGGTGTACTTTTTGGAGTCACCGAAGGTTATGAATGCATTAAGGAAAAGTTTAACCCCTTGTACCCTAACTTTACCTACCCTTAAATTTCCCCTTAAGTAGCTTCAAAGTTAGAATTTTTTTTTCCCTAACTGTACTACAATGTCACATCCATATTCTGTATCTGCTGTTCCAATGCTTTCTTGCAGCTCTAGCTGCTTATATTGAATGAAATATTCAAATACAAGACATCATGTTTTTATGGCTGCACCATTACATCAAATGGAAAAAATCTAGATGTTTGTGCATCATTATATACACATTTCCCTGTAATTCAGCATGACATATTTGTGTGTGGTGTCTTTGGAAAACTTATCTTGACTAGAATTTAAAATAAAGTTCTGTGGGTTTGAACAAAGCTTGGCCGTGCAACCTACGTTTGTAATGATGGACCCAGTGGTGGGGGCGGCAGGACATGTGGCAAAATGGAAAATGGAAGGAGTGATATTTTTATATAGGCCTAAGTAATATCTAAACCTGAAATTAATAGCTCTAAAATAGCTCACAATAAACTCTAGAGAGCTGTAAGCCACTATATTAATTTGCAAAAAACTGTCCACCATAAGACTTGTGTGCACACTATTTTGGTTATGGGAATTTAAAATGTGCTTCCATTCTATCTTCAGTTTATTCTTCATGCATCAGTTTGTGTATAAACAGGATGGTTTGGAGGTGAAATACATTCTTGAATAAAGTGTGAAGTTCAGTTTGTTTGTCTTGGTATTCTTTGTTGGTTTGTAACAAAGCAGCTTGGACAGATTTTCTGTATGTTGTTCACCATTCATTCACACTTAAGAATAACCTGTATCTTCATGCTTTGGCAACATTGTTTGTAAACTTTTATGCCAATAAAGCAAATTGAATTGAATATATAATTTCAAAAGCAAAACTGTGTATATTTTACATAACCTTCGTTTAAAACCTAACAAAATGATTGAACAATTTGAAATGGCCGAAAATATCTTACAAATGCAAACTTTTGTTCTCTACTAATAATAATCCAAATGTATTCAATTTCGTTTCCTGCCATGCACTACCATCTCTTGGTGAGAATTCAATTGCACTTATAGAGTAAACACACACCTGCTGCATAATGGGTGGCCTTTTCATTTTCTTGGGTATTTCACCTGTCCTGTGAGTGTTCATATCATTGCAGGTTTGGTTATATGGCAGAAATATAGCACACAAAAGGAATGATTAGTGCGTTTAAAATGTTACACCTACAGTTCACTTCAAAACCATATCAATATCACTGATTTTCCAAAGCAACAAGTGCTTAAGTTAGTGTTTTAACTTTTACATCACAATCACAGTAACAAAAGTTCCTGATATTTTTTCATTTCACAGACGATTTGCAAAGAAATGAGATTTGGCTTAAAGATTTTTCATTCCACGTCAATCAAGCAACACACACACACACACATGGGCCCTATGCACAGGAGGTGACTCTATGCCCCACTCCTCTTTCCTCTCCTCCACCAACATTATTCCAACATCTATGTCTACCCATCCACAACTCAAACACAACTCCACACATTCATTTACTTTTCAATTATATGACACACACCTAATTGAAATTATGGGTTTAATGCACTACTCTGCTAGCGCTCAACTGTCATAGCCATATTTTCATCAAAAATCCCTTTTGACAGTTTTGTTAGAGTCTGCACAGAAAATTGAGCCAAATTTTATTCCTGCTTATTCCAGTTTGTCTCAGATAACATCACAACAGTTGTGTCATACGATAAAATAAAAGTGAAAAAAAAGTATATTTCCTTTTTTAATATGAATTTATAAATGTAGTCTAGACATTTGGGGCCCTAGTCAATATACCCAATATGATGCCCCAGAACACACACACACACACACACACACACACACACCTGAGCATGTGCACACAATTTTCCTTTAACTTGAACATTATGCTGTCCATCCTGGCACCAGTAGGTGGCTCTCTCCTCTTGTTACAGTAATCTGGCTGAAGGAGTTCTGGGCTGGCCAGCTGTCTGATGCTGCACCAATCAGAATCCTTTCCTTGTCTAGTTTCAAGGGAAATGAAACTGAGCTCTGACTCAAAAGACAAACTGAAAGCTGAAAGACTTGGTTAAAAGCCCAACATCATTATTGGACAGTAAGATCTGGAAACGGTCAGACTACGGGGATTCTTCTCTTCTGCCTACAAGCAATACACAGGTCTGTAAAAAATACTTTATATTATATAACAAAACAGCAATTTAGAGCAAAAAACTTTTGTGTGTTTTCGTTATAAGGATAAATTCATAGGCGGAGTTTGAGTTGTAGACTATTCTGGGGGGGGGGGGGGTACTATTCCCCCAAACCACTACAAAGCTGAGTAGTAAGTACCATGGACAAGTGTACCAGTGCAAGTGGACCAGTGTACTCACTCGCTCTTGACTGACTCCCTGGTGATCAGAGGTGGCCGTGAAGTAGGACACAATCTCCGGTCCAGAATTATTGGAATTCCCTGACAAAGATGTGCAAAAAGCTGTACAATTTAAACAATACCATACTGGTAATGAGCAAATAATTGTTTATTCAATTAATTCATGGAGCTGTTCCATCTTATTTTCATTTGATACTAACTATTCAGTTCATACAGATTTCAATTATCCAAATATTGATGATGAATATTGCATAAGGTTTACACAGTTAATAGATCACCTTTTTGTTTTATATTCATGTTCAGAGAGGAGTAATAGTTAGATCTTTGTATGTGATAGGGCAATTAAATCAATGGTGTGCTTGTTTGTTTGGGGAGTTTGACCTTCAGTCCATGTGCCTACCACGTGAAGGTGCATGCTCAACGGACAGCAGCACCAAACAATTTTGAACTTACTGTAGGTGGAGAGCTACCCCACAGATAGTAATAACAGTAATCCATACCATATACTGTATATCCTAATAGTTACAACCATACCTGGCTGAAAATAAACATAGGACAACTTTGTTGCCTGTTGTTGGAAATGAAAACTTTTTTCCCCCCCTGTGGGCTAATACATAAGCAGGCATACATTTTAGTACAGTAGAGCTACAGGTGTTGTATATTATACAACCTTTTCGTACATCTTTATCAAGGGAACCCATAGCCTAATAATTGTAATAATATTATGATGATACGATATGGACCTAGGTCACTCACAGCAACGTGGGCTTAGCCAACACGATGCTGACAAAATAACGTTAGCTAGTTAACGTTAGAATAGTCAGCCGAAGTTGCGACTGCATTAGGGAACTATGCTAGCTACAAAAACAATGCCAAATAGCTTATGCTGCGCTATTTGACAACTGACTGAGTGACCACCAGCAGTAGGTGACGGCCTCACTTTATGATAGCGTTACGATTATGTTATCTTATCTTATTATCATCGACATTAATTTAATTAATCATCATCATTGTCATCATGGCATGGCACACACACTCCCTCCCTGCGAGTCCCTGTTAATCATGAAGCTACTCCATGCTTACCGCTTCAACTACACTCTCCTCCTGCTCCTGCTCACTCTGTCCCTCGGCCCTGTCATGCTCACTCTGTCCCTCCTCGGCTTCCCTGTCACACGCTTGCTCCTCTGCCTGCTCCTCCGTCTGCTCCTCCGCCTGCTCCTCTGTCTGCTCCTCTGTCCGCTCCTCTGTCCGCTCCTCCGTCCGCTCCTCCGCCCGCTCCTCCGTCTGCTCCTCCGCCTGCTCCTCCGTCCGCTCCTCTGTCCGCTCCTCTGTCCGCTCCTCTGTCCGCTCCTCTGTCTGCTCCTCTGCCTGCTCCTCTGTCTGCTCCTCTGTCTGCTCCTCTGTCTGCTCCTCTGTCTGCTCCTCTGCCTGCTCCTCTGTCCGCTCCTCCGTCCGCTCCTCCGCCCGCTCCTCCGTCTGCTCCTCCGTCTGCTCCTCCGTCCGCTCCTCTGTCCGCTCCTCTGTCCGCTCCTCTGCCTGCTCCTCTGCCTGCTCCTCTGTCTGCTCCTCTGTCTGCTCCTCTGCCTGCTCCTCTGCCTGCTCCTCTGTCTGCTCCTCTGTCTGCTCCTCTGTCTGCTCCTCTGTCTGCTCCTCTGCTTGCTCCTTTGTCTGCTCCTCTGTCCGCTCCTCTGTCCGCTCCTCTGTCTGCTCCTCTGCTTGCTCCTTTGTCTGCTCCTCTGTCTGCTCCTCTGTCCGCTCCTCTGCTTGCTCCTTTGTCTGCTCCTCTGTCTGCTCCTCTGCCTGCTCCTCTGTCTGCTCCTCTGTCTGCTCCTCTGCTTGCTCCTTTGTCTGCTCCTCTGTCTGCTCCTCTGTCCGCTCCTCTGCCTGCTCCTCTGTCCGCTCCTCTGCCTGCTCCTCTGCCTGCTCCTCTGTCCGCTCCTCTGCCCGCTCCTCTGCCTGCTCCTCTGCCTGCTCCTCTGTCTGCTCCTCTGCCTGCTCCTCTGCCTGCTCCTCTGTCTGCTCCTCTGTCTGCTCCTCTGCCTGCTCCTCTGTCTGCTCCTCTGTCCGCTCCTCTGCCTGCTCCTCTGCCTGCTCCTCTGTCTGCTCCTCTGTCCGCTCCTTTTTTTTTTTTTTGTAAACTTTATTTTCAGATTTTCAGATATACAAAAATACCATAACAACAAACAGACTAACAAAGCAGGAGACAGGGCCTAAGAAACTTATGAGGAGAGGACAGGACCAAAATACAAGGTCCTCCCAAATGAAAGAAAAATAATGTACAGCTGTTATCGTGAAAATAGCAAAATAAATAAATAAATAAATAAATAAATAAGTACATCCAGTAAGTACCATATCTGTTATTACCACCTTTAAGCCATAGTACAGTCACAGTATCATAAAATCATGACTGTGGTCATGCAAATGATAGGTTTTCTACAAACTCCATAAAGGGGCGCCATACCAGGTTAAAGTTTTTGCGAGATCCATGCATGGTGTACCTCAGCTTCTCAAGTTTCAAGTTTGACATAACTTCCTTCACCCACTGTAAGAAAGATGGAGGTGTTTTTGACTCCCAACCAAAAAGAATAAGACGACGAGCCAAGAGTGAGGCAAAAGCAATTGCATTTGCTTGATGAGTGGTAACCCTGTTTTCCACCGGACATACACCAAAAATAGCTGTAATTGGATTTGGATCAATAGTGATGTTACATATATTTGAAAAACACTCAAAGACGGATGTCCAAAAATCAACCAGAGATGGACACGACCAGAACATATGACCCAAAGTAGCTGGGCTTTGATGACATCTCAAACACTGGGGGTCTACTGATGGATATATTTTTGCCAGTCTCTCATTGGAAAAATGAAGACGATGAAGGATTTTAAATTGAATGAGACCATGCCTTATACTGAAAGACGAAGCATGTATATATCTTACACTGCGATGCCATGTGTCGTCAGGTAATTCACAGCCAATGTCCTGTTCCCATGCAGATTTAGTTTTCAACCACAATGGAGGGTTTATATTTTGGATTATGTTATATACTCTGGAGATTGCACCTTTAAGAGAAGGATTAAGGTCTAAACAAAATTCAATTGGGCCCTTGGTGGGAAGTTGTGGGAATGAGGGGAAATGTTTGCTGGCAAAACTGCGGGCCTGTAGATATCTAAAGAAATGAGATTTGGGGATACTGTGGTCTTTACCTAGAGCGTCAAAAGAGGCAAATACACCATCAATAAAAAGATCACCAAAGAAGACAAGGCCATTTCTATGCCACATTTTAAATGCTGTGTCAATTAATGATGATGGGAAAAGATGATTAAAAGACAATGGGGAAAAAGTACTGGTGTGACAGAGGGCAAAATGTGTCCTGAATTGAGACCATATTTTCAGGGATGATTTAACAATGGGGTTCTGGATAAAAGTGGTAGGCTTAATAGGCAGAGGGGAGCTCAATAGAGAAATAGGAGACGTCGGGAGACTGGACTGCAGTTCCATGATAGACCAGGAGGGGCCCTTGTTTTCTTCAAATGTGGATACCCAATACATACACTTTAAGATATTAGCTGCCCAATAGTAATGAATGAAATTAGGAAGGCCTAATCCACCATCAGATTTTGGTCTCTCTAGATAACTCTTTCTCATGCGTGGCGTTTTCTTATTCCATATAAAAGTAGAAATTAGTCTGTCTAATTGTTTGAAAAAAGATTTTGGCAAGAAAGCAGGAATCATTTGGAATAGATATAGAAACCTCGGCAAAATTGTCAGAGTTAATACGCCCTGCAAGTGAGATAGGTAGAGACACCCATTTTGCTAAATCCTGCTTAGTTCGTTCCAGCAGTGGTTGGAAGTTGTGCTTGGAAAGGTCTTTGAATGCATGTGTGACCTGAATCCCTAGATAAGTGAAGCACTGTAGCTCTGTTTTAAAAGGAAAGGAGTCATATGTTATTGTTTGAGCCAGCTGGTTGATTGGAAAGAGTAAGCTTTTGTTAAGGTTCAATTTATAGCCTGAGAAATTTCCAAAAGTCTGCAGCATATCTAAGAGGATAGGAATAGACTCTGTTGGATTAGAAACAAAACAGAGCAGGTCATCCGCGTAAAGCGATACCTTATGGATAGTGTCTCCCCTCTTAATTCCTGCAATTCTGTCCTCTGTTCGCAAGGCAATTGCTAGGGGTTCTATGGCTATGTCAAAAAGGTTAGGCGATAAATTGCAACCCTGCCGTGTCCCTCTGTGAAGGGGGAAATAGTCTGATATGACCGTATTTGTGCGGACTGACGCCATAGGAGCTCTGTCCGCTCCTTTGTCTGCTCCTCTGCTTGCTCCTCTGCTTGCTCCTCTGTCTGCTCCTCTGTCTGCTCCTCTGCCTGCTCCTCTGTCTGCTCCTCTGCCTGCTCCTCTGTCTGCTCCTCTGCCTGCTCCTCTGTCTGCTCCTCTGCCTGCTCCTCTGCCTGCTCCTCTGTCTGCTCCTTTGTCTGCTCCTCTGCCTGCTCCTCTGCCTGCTCCTCTGTCCGCTCCTTTGTCTGCTCCTCTGCTTGCTCCTCTGCTTGCTCCTCTGTCTGCTCCTCTGCCTGCTCCTCTGTCTGCTCCTTTGTCTGCTCCTCTGCTTGCTCCTCTGCCTGCTCCTCTGTCCGCTCCTCTGTCCGCTCCTCTGTCCGCTCCTCTGCCTGCTCCTCTGCCTGCTCCTCTGCCTGCTCCTCTGTCCGCTCCTCTGTCCGCTCCTTTGTCTGCTCCTCTGCTTGCTCCTCTGCCTGCTCCTCTGTCTGCTCCTTTGTCTGCTCCTCTGCCTGCTCCTCTGCCTGCTCCTCTGTCTGCTCCTTTGTCTGCTCCTCTGCTTGCTCCTCTGTCTGCTCCTCTGTCTGCTCCTCTGCCTGCTCCTCTGCCTGCTCCTCTGCCTGCTCCTCTGCTTGCTCCTCTGCTTGCTCCTCTGTCTGCTCCTCTGCTTGCTCCTCTGCCTGCTCCTCTGTCTGCTCCTCTGCTTGCTCCTCTGCCTGCTCCTCTGTCCGCTCCTCTGTCTGCTCCTCTGCCTGCTCCTCTGCCTGCTCCTCTGTCTGCTCCTCTGCCTGCTCCTCTGCTTGCTCCTCTGCTTGCTCCTCTGTCTGCTCCTCTGCTTGCTCCTCTGCCTGCTCCTCTGTCTGCTCCTTTGTCTGCTCCTCTGTCCGCTCCTCTGCCTGCTCCTCTGTCTGCTCCTCTGCCTGCTCCTCTGCCTGCTCCTCTGCCTGCTCCTCTGTCTGCTCCTCTGTCTGCTCCTCTGCCTGCTCCTCTGCCTGGCAGTGGCCATGACCAGCCACCTCTCCTTCAAGTTTCACTTGTTGCTGCCCAATGTCGCGTACTGTAGATATAGAAGCTACTGCAGCCCCTGCAGCAAACATGTCTGTTATTTTTGCACATTTGGCGGCATCCGCCTCTAGATTTTTAATTTTTTCTCCGCAACTTCTACGCACCCCCCTTGCGCTTTTGTTTATCCATTTTGACGCCTTCATCCATCCACAGATTTTTGGCTCTGAGCCACGGCATCTGACACGAGAAACAGAGAGGACAGAGGGGGAGGGGTGGGGCCTAGTAAGAGATGTGATTGGGCCAGCCCAGTGTCCATATAGAAAATGAACCAATGGGCCGCTGTCCCTGCTTTATGGGCCGGTCGTTGGCCAAAAAAAATATGTTAATTTTTTTAAATTAAAAATTATAAATTAAATTATATCGGCCCCAAGGTGCGTCCAAGGTGCGTCGGCCCACTGGGAAAATGCCCGGTATGCCAGATTACCAGTCCACCTCTGCTCCAGAGGGTTACAGGCAGGGCTGAGGTAGCCCAGATAGGCTACAGTCCAACTGAAAACACACACACAAATTCAAATAAACAGCCGTCTTACCTAATGCAGTAAACGTCTCTTTTTAATCACTTTCTAATCTCTTCTCTTTTTAGCGTCTAATGATTTAATGATCATATTGTGACATGGAGATTTAACACATTGATATAGTTTACTTTGTGCAGAGGTGCAAATAAGCTTTACTCAAGGGTTGTTGTGGTGATATATTTCAGCCACTACTGGCCACCCCACAATCTCCGCCTATGGATAAATTATATATAATACTGTCACCTGTTTTGATCTATTATTATCCATATTATGAATTTGGTTTTGGGATTTTCAGACTTGACTTGACTAGACTTGACCTTTTGTTTTTTTTGTGTGTGTTTTTTTTAATAGAGATTACAGAGATGTCCAAAGGAAAAGGTTGGATCCCAGGTTGCAGGCTGCTTGTTCTGGTCACATTGTGTGGTCAAATCCTAACTGCTCAATGCCACAGTCACCACAAAGGTATAGAGATGAACATACACTTGCACATTATATAGCTACAAATGAAGAGTTTGTTTGCAAAATGTTATATGTCCATAAAAAACAAAATCGGTATCTTAACTTATATGTTTCTAAAATCTAGATGATCTAGTCAGCTTTGATTTTGTCGTCCAAAGACTGACATTACCTACTATGTTCAAAGAGTATCATTTCTTTGAATTTGTGTTAATAATAACAATAATTTTGTTGACGTCAGTGTTCAAATTGTGGAGATCTTATTTTGGAATGAAACTTATATATGAAACATACTGTATATACATGTGCACGTTCACACACACACACACACACACACACACACACACACACACACACACACACACACACACAAGCCTCTTAACACCAGCATTTGTTTAATGGTCCACAGAGTCAAAGCATGTGAAAGATCTGAGGCTCATTCTGGTTGGGAAAACTGGATCAGGAAAGAGTGCAACTGGAAACACCATCCTGGGACGTAAAAACACCTTTAAAGAGGCGATGTCACCTGAGTCTGTGACAGCAGGTTGTCAGAAAGGGGAGGTAGCACATGATGGCCGTAACATCGTTGTTATTGACACCCCAGGGCTCTTTGACACAAACAAGACAAAGGAGGAAGTGAAAGTAAAAATAGAGGAGTGCATTGAACAGTCGGTTCCAGGACCCCATGCCTTTCTGCTGGTGATCAGTCTGAAGTCAAGATTCACAGAAGAGGAGAGGAAGGCTGTGGAGTGGATCCAGGATAACTTTGGCTCAGATGCTTCCATGTACACCATGGTCCTGTTTACACATGCAGACCTGCTAGAACATAAATCCGTGGAGGACTTTGTGAGAGAAAGTCAGGAGCTGCGGAGACTGATCAACACGTGTGGAAGAAGATACTATTCACTCATCAATGACAAGAGAGCCAGTCGTAGCCAGGTCCGAGAACTTCTGGAGAAGATAGAGATGATGGTGGAGGACAACGGAGGAAAACACTACACCAATAAGATGTACCAGACAGCCCAGGAGAAACTCGAGGAGAAGAGGAAAAGGAGGGAGGAGGAGGAAAGGAGGAAGAAGAAAGAGGAGGAGGAAAGGATCAGAGAAGAGGAGAAAAAGAGAGCTTGGTGTAAAATGGCAGCTCTTGCTAGCGCAGGAGCACTTGGTGCAGGAGCGTTTTTTTCCTCAAACCTTCTCATAGCTCTGGGTTCATATCTTGGAATCACCGAAGGTTATGAATGTGCTGCGGAAATGTTTAACATGTAGTTGTAGGACATGTGACAAAATGGGAAAATTGAATGGGATATATGTGATATATAGTAGGGGAGAGCAGGGCATGTTGTCACACTTGTTACTCATGGGTGTATTTCTCAGTAGTGCCTTACTACTGAGATACAATATACATTTTTCTAGCTAGATTAAGGTCTTGTCTAAAAAATGGCATTTTTACATTTTGAATAATTTACTGGAAGAAAAAGTTATTACTGATTAAATACCTCTTGACAACTTGTGACAACCCCATGTCAGGGCATGTTGTCACATAGACAAGTGTACTGTGTTTGTGCACACAATTCCATTTCCTCTGAAGTATATATACTATAATAACATGAAAAATATACTCTGTATTGAAACCAACATACTTCATCTCAGAAATCGACACCCACCTCACACCAGGTAAAATAACCCAAACCTCACCTGTCCTGGGATGCCCAGACAAACATACATTCTGATACAATTTCTAACAATATGATATATTAATGTGCATGGAATATATACATGTTTTTAATTGATGTTTTATTATGTAAAATGGCTTCTTAGTCACTTAAAGAAAACTTAAGCCACTATATTAATTTGCAAAAAACTGTCCACCATAAGTCTTGTGTGCACACTATTTTGGTTATGGGAATTTAAAATGTGCTTTATAATATATTGCATGTTCAATTTATTCTTCATGCATCAGTTTGTGTATAAACTGGATGGTTTGGGGGTGAAATACATTCTTGAATAAAGTGTTTATTCAGTTCAGTTTGTTTGTCTTGGTATTCTTTGTCAATTTGTAACAAACAGCTTGGGTTTTAAAAGCAAAAATGTGTCGATTTTACATAACCTTTGTTTTCAAACATGATTAAAACCTAATAAAACGACTGAACAACTTGAAACGGCTGAACACATCATACAAATGCAAACTTTTGTTCTCTACTAAGAATAATCCAAATTTATTTCATTTCATTCCCTGCCATGCACTACTATCTCTTGGTGAGAATTCAAATGCACTTATAGAGTAAACACTTTTTCTTTTTCATTTTCCATGGGTATTTCACCTGTCCTGTGAGTGTTCATATCATTGCAGGTTTGGTGGTTATATGGTGGTTATTTGGTGGTTTTGGTGGTTATATGGCAGAAATAGCACACAAATGGAATAGTTAGTGCCCTTTAAAGTGTTACAACTACACTTCACTTCAAAACCATATCAGTACCATTGATGTTTCAAAGCAACAAGTGTTTAAGTTAGTGTTTTAACTTTTACATCACAACCAAAGGAACAAAAGTTCCTCATATTTTTTTCATTTCACAGACGATTTGCAAAGAAATGAGATTCGGCTTCACACACACAGGGGCGTAGCCAGGAATTATGGGCCCTATGCACAGGAGGTGACTCTATGCCCCACTCCACTTTCCTCTCCTCCACCAACATTATATCAACATCTATGTCTACCCATCTACAACTCAAACACAACTCCACACATTCATTTACTTATCAATTATTTGACACATTCATAATTTAAATTATGGGTTTAATGCACTACTCTGCTAGCGCTTATCAGCTGTCATAGCCATACTTTCACCAGAAATACCTTGTTTGGTTAGGACAGTTTTGAGTCTGCACAGAAAACTGAGCCAAATTGTATTCCTGCTTGTTCCAGTTTGTCTCTGATAACACAACAGTTGTGTCATACGATAATATAACATGATACAGCTGTATCATATTTTTAAGAAAGTTTTATTCATTTGTAGTCTTGTAGATTTCTGCTAAACCATATTTCAAAACCAGAGCTGTGTGAAATAAAAGTATATATTTCCTTTTTTTTCTCTGAATTTATAAATATAGTCCAGACATTTGGATAGTCAGTGCTGTCCCTCCTGGTACCAGTAGATGGCTCTCTGCTCTTGTTAATCCGGCTGAAGGAGTTCTGGGCTGGCCAGCTGTCTGATGCTGCACCAATCAGAATCCTTTCCTTGTCCAGTTTCAAAGAAAATGAAACTGAGCTCTGATACAAAAGACAAAGTGAAAGCTAAAGCACTTGTTTAAAGCCCAACACCGTTATTGGACAGTAGGATCTGGAAGCGGTCAGACTATAGACCTTTTTCACAGCAGCCATTTTGACGTGTCATAGCAGGGTAAACACAGGTGTAACTAATAACATTAATGATGGTTCCATTCTATTTAGGTGTTCTAGTGACAGGGCCTGGTATTGTGCATGCTGGCTCATTTGAATTCAAATGATATAAATATATTCCAATATATATTTATATAAGTAATTAATATCTAAACCTGAAATTAATAACCCTAAAATAGCTCACAATAAACTCTAGAGAGCTGTAAGCCACTATATTAATTTGCAAAAAACTGTCCACCATAAGTCTTCTGTGCACACTATTTTGGTTATGGGAATTTAAAATGTGCTTTATAATATATTGTATCTTCAGTTTATTCTTCATGCATCATTTTGTGCATAAACAGGCTGGTTTGGAGGTGAAATACATTCTTGAATAAAGTGTGAAGTTCAGTTTGTTTGTCTTGGTATTCTTTGTTGGTTTGTAACAAAGCAGCTTGGGTTTTAAAAGCAAAAATGTCGCTTTTACAACTGACTGAACAACTTGAAATGGCTGAACACATCATACAAATGCAAACTTTTGTTCTCTACTAATAATAATCCAAATGTATTCAATTTCGTTTCCTGCCATGCACTACCATCTCTTGGTGAGAATTCAATTGCACTTATAGAGTAAACACACACCTGCTGCATAATGGATGGCCTTTTCATTTTCATGGGTATTTCACCTGTCCTGTGAGTGTTCATATCATTTCAGGTTTGGTTATATGGCAGAAATATAGCACACAAATGGAATGATTAGTGCGTTTAAAGTGTTACACTTCACTTCAAAACCATATCAATATCATTGATTTTCAAAAGCAGCAAGTGTTTAAGTTAGTGTTTTAACTTTTACATCACAACCAAAGTAACAAAAGTTCCTCATATTTTTTCATTTCACAGACGATTTGCAAAGAAATTAGATTTGGCTTCAAGATGTTTAGTTCCACGTCAGCCAAGCAATCAGTGAACATAAACAGGTGAAATAACTTAATTTCACTCTCCTCAAAGTGCTGCTGACTGTGCAGCTCACAGTTCACCATGGACAGTGAGGTTTTAAAGGACTCTATAGTTCTGTCACAATGAATGGTATGTGGTGGCGGTGACATAGTGGCAGGATAGTGAGCGGTTGCTCTGTTTAGAACGCTGCCTCATTCAAATGTGATCTCCTGGCAGGCGTTTGCCATTGTCTCTCATTTCCTTGAAGGAAGTGAGCTTGTAATGCTAATAATAATACAGGGAGGGAAACAGCACATCATAGTCAAACTTAAAGTACAAGAAACATTGGAAACACATATTAACCTGTATGAATATTTTACTTAATCATTTTATTGTATAATTTATCGAAGGCTGAACTGTGCAGAAATGTTTTATTTACAAAATGTATAAGATTTATAGCACAAAAGATCAATGAGTTCTAACATCATTTATTGGAAATCATCAGTATTTCTCGTAAATCATGAAATATCTGTTCAAGTATAACTCAAAATGTGTGTTCCTTGTTAAAAGCAGTGTATAACAAAGCTTTGAAAAATTCAAACAATAAATGAGTAAACAAAAAAAAAAGTTTTACATTTCATACTGTCTGTCTACTGTCTGCAGTTCTGCTTTTTAGTGGATATACTGAATTTACAGTGATGATTACTGTGATGTTGTGTTGTGGCAATATTGTCAAAAATTCAGAATTTAGGAAGGAGAATACAGACTAGAAACAATATCATTCTTTCATCAATTTTAACAGTGACAATAATGTGTGTATTACTAATTCTGTATTTGGAAAACTTCTGTAATCAACGTCACATGTAACCATCAACGTGCATCATCATGTCCCTGTTGCAAGTCTGCGCTCAGCTATACTGGAACATCTGCTCTAGATTTGCATCTTAGTCCTTTCCATAAGAAAATGGCAGCTAATCCACAAACCACTCCTAGTACGAGTGCTGGAGCTCCTAGAGCCAGCGCTACTGTTGTGTCTGCTCCCACTGCTATGACCACCCCAGCTAACACCAGCACAACAGCAGCAGCTGACGCCACACGCATGTTCTTTTTTCTAACCTTTTTCTCCTTTTCCCTTTCTTTCTCTTGCTTCTCTCTCTCTGCATCCCACATTTTCCTCTCCTCCTCTTTCTTCTTTTCCTCCTCTTGAGTCTTCTGCTCCTCCTCCTCTCTCAGCTTTCTCTGAGCTTTCTCATACATCTCGTTTGTGTAGTGCTTTCCCCCGTTATCCTGTACCATCTCCTTGATCATGGTGATCAGCTCTTTGACCTGAACGCGGTCGTCTGTGTCGTTGTTGTTGAAGGCGTGGTATCTGCGTCCAAATGTGATCGAGAGTCTCCGTAGCTCCTTGCACTCCTTCAGGGCATTGTCGGCTTTCGCCTGATCTTTACACGTGAACAGCATGATGGTGTACATGGAGGCATCGTCTCCGAAGTTATCCTGGATCCACTTGACAGCATTCCTCTCCTCCTCGGTGAACCTCACTCCGAGCCTGATCACCAACAGGAAGGCGTGGGGGCCGGGGACCGACATCTTGACACACTCCTCTATCTTTGTCTTTACTTCTTCCTCTGTAACGGCTGTATCGAATAGCCCTGGAGTGTCGATGACCTGGACCACGGTCCCGTCCACCTCTTCGCTCTGCGTCTCACAGTGTTTGGTCACAGATACTGGGCTTGGGTCCTCTTTGAAGGCCGCTCTCCCCAGGATGGTGTTTCCCGTTGCACTCTTCCCTGATCCAGTCTTGCCCACCAGGACTATCCTCAGCCCGCCAGACAACTCCAGAGCTGTAAATGCATGAGCAAAGTTAATGTAGTGCATAATGTTAAGAGTGAATCCATTTCCTGCCATATTAGTCTGCAAGGAGCTGAAAAATGCGTTGATTTCTGCATGGCTGATTGTAAAGGCTGGAGCAATCGAATGAATGAACATACCGTCATGGCTAGGCAGACCACACCCATCAGACCGAGGAAGAGTTCTCTGTTTTTTCTCTCTGAGGGGTATCTCTGCGATATGAAATTATACCAATGACACACAGATGAAAATCGATTTTAGTCACTGACATCATTTGCAAGATATAGGCTACTTTCCTCTTTCCCACTCGTGCTCTTTTCGGTGTCACAGCAGCAGAGTGTTGCATCTTCACTACACAAAGCACTAAGAGGATCAATGCTGCGTCATTTTTAACATCAAGTCAGATAATCTTACCTTCAGCCATGATTTTGGATCCCTCTTTTCCAGTGCGAAGATGGCGACAAATGTGCTGTTCCAGCTCTGAACTGTGAAGTGAACTTACACAAGCTTCACTTCTCTGCTCTCAATTCTCTGGGAAACTCCTGGAAGCCTGGCCTATACAGAAGGGGCTTCCTATTTCCTTGTATTGTTTAAAATGTACCTCTGGAAATGTGCATCCCCACGACGGCTGTCAACAACACTGTGAACATGTTGAATAAGTTTCTATATGTTTAAGTCGTTGTGTGTTCTACGCAGTCTAACAACTCTTCAACAAGTTCTTTAACTGATAGACATTCGATTCTGTAACTATAACCATATAATGAGATTTGGTTGTTTAAAAGGGAGGAAACAACCAAACTTCTGGACTGCATCACATCCTCCCATTGTTGAATACCCCTCCCACGAAACCAGTTCATACTGACTTCTATTCTAAGATTAGCCGGGTCAAATTGGTCAGTTTTGTTTCAGCTACATCTTAAATATATTAGTTGTTATTGTTGGACATTTGGTGTCCTCTGTGATTTTTGGATGGCAAAGATCCTCTTCTTCTTTAGAAAAAGTGACTGTTTATGTTTAAGTAATTTCATTTTCTTGTGTTGTCATTTATATATTTCAAGTTAAGTCAAACATTATTTGTACACAAGTAAACTCAATGTGCTTTGTATTCAACCATAAAAGGAAAACACACACAAAATTAGGGCAAACCTGTGATAGAAACACCTAGGCGGTCACATAGAGAGGATATACGTATACATATATCACATAGACAACCCTCCCAGCCAGCATGCACAAGCACACACACACACGTGCGCAGATGCATACCCAATCACCGATGTACACACACACACACACACACACACACACACACACACATTCACAGGGAAAAAACCTAGCCAAAGACTTTAAAGAAAAGAAAAGTTGCTGCTTTTTAAAGCGGAGTTGGGGCACTGCTCGGGTCGTCAGGCAGACTGGGCTGAGCGGCTTTTGATTTCATCGCTGGATCAAGTCAGAGGCTTGTGCCACAAGACTTGGGGGAGTTTGTTGGTTTGTATCGAATAAACAGGACAGAAATGTATTGTGGAGCCAGGCCATGTAGAGTTTTGTAGATGAGCAGTAATCTTAAGAATCCAGTGCAGCTGCTGTAATGACTGTTGCAGACTGTTGCTGCAGCTTTCTGAATATGCTGCACTTTTAAAATAATAAAAATCTCTTTTAGTGATGTTATTAATATGAACTATGAAGCTCAGATCAGCATCCATCACATCAAGATTTCTGACCTGCTCACTGCTCTTCAGAGACATGTCTAAGATAGCGTAGATTTCCTTGTAACCTTGCACCTTAAACGAGTACCTCAGTCTAATCTTTGTAAAGCTGAAGAAAAGTTTGGGACAGCAAAGGTTTATCATCTATCAGCAAGTTAACAAGACTCAAATATGAGATAACAAATATTGTATATATATTTTTAATTCATGATGCCTTAAGATTTATATCAGTTTCATTGCCCAATCATAAAATCATAACTGTACATCAGCTGTAGCTGTAACATTAATTTCTTTCACAGTAGATAATCAAATGAATTAGTTAATTCATAATAAGCACATGTGATTTACTAGAGTTTGACTGTAGCCCTGTTCATCAATGTTAAACAGCACAATATCCCACAATAGAACAAACTAGAATGCAATGCTTGTCATTTATCTTGGAAGCTATCTGTCGACAATTTACAAATACACAGCATTTGATGTTGTAATACCTTGTTCCATAATCCAGGTGCATTCACTGTCAATTCAGATGCCAAAAGAATTATGTACAAACCCACAAATGGTGACTATAGAGGACACCAGGCTCTGCCCTCATAAATCTAGCATCAGACGGGTGTCACCATTCACCAGCCATCTAATCTAAATGTTACAGGGTTGAGTGTGTGAGTGCAGTTTGTCACTGCGGTTATCAGATGCCCTCATGGGCTTTTCCTGTCCTTACTAATTACAGGCCCATTTCTAAATTATAATTTTTGTCCAAGGTTCTAGAAAAAGTTATATCCTCACAGCTGACTACTTTCATGAACAATAATGGTATCTTTGAAAATTTCAGGTTTTAGAGCCCTCCACAGTACAGAGACCGCCCTTATAAAGGTCACAAATGATTTACTCCTTGCAACTGATGCCGGTGACTGTGCAATACTGATTCTTTTAGATTTAAGCACTGCATTTGACTCTGTTGACCATTCCATCCTGTTGAATCGCTTGGAGAAATGGGTTGGCTTACAGGGAACTGCCCTGGAACTGTTGCATTCCTACCGTGTAAATAGAACCTTCTCTGTTGTTGCTGGAGATGCCTTCTCCTCTTCGGCTCCTCTTACGTGTGGTGTTCCTCAAGGGTCTATTCTGGGACCCTTACTGTTTTCAATTTATATGCTCCCTCTGGGCCATGTCATCCGTAATCATAAGGTCCATTTTCACTGTTATGCGGATGATTCACAACTGTATGTCCCGATCAAACCCTCAATTTCTGGTAGTCTGGATTGCTTGAAGTCCTGCCTTGCTGATATAAATTCCTGGATGTCACAACATTTTCTCCAGTTAAATACTGACAAAACGGAGATTGTCCTCTTTGGCCTACCAAAGTCCACTAGCTTACTCAAAGATGATCTGGGCAGTTTGTCCGCCAATGTGAAACTAGTTGCCAAAAATGTAGGTATTTTCTTTGACTCAGATCTTAGTTTTAATGAACAAGTTAAAAGAGTTGTTCAGTCTTGTTTCTACCAACTGAGAAACATTTCAAAAATTAGGTCCTTTCTATCCGTTGCTGATCTGGAGAAGGTCATCCATGCATTTATCTCATCTCGTCTGGACTACTGCAATGCTCTCTACACATGTTTAAACCAGAAATCCATTTCCCGCTTGCAACTAGTCCAAAATGCTGCTGCTAGGCTTCTGACCAACTCCAAGAGACATGCCCATATTACCCCTGTCCTGGCCTCTCTTCACTGGTTGCCTATTGTTTTTAGAATTGATTTTAAGATTCTATTATTAACTTTGAAGGCTCAAAAGGGTCTTGCACCTCAATATATTACTGAGCTTCTGTCTCCTTATGAGCCTGTGCGCAGCCTGACGTCCTCAGGTGGGGCCCTCCTGGAAACACACTTGTTTAAAAAAGCCTTTCCTTAATCCTGTGGCTGTTTCTTTAATCACCTTATCTGTGTTGAGTTATCTTTTAAATCTCTCTTGATTACATACTTGTTTATAATATTGCTTTAGATTTTTAGCCTTTCTTTTGTAAATCCTCTGTGTGCTGTGCTCTTTTAAATTGTGTTGATTCTTTTATTTTTATTTTAATGGTTTTACTTCGTTAACCCTCTGGTACTTTGCTCTTCTAAATTGTGTGGTTTCTCTTTTACTCTCATTTCATTTTTATTGTAATTTGTTTTAATCTTGTAAAGCACTTTGTAACTTGCGTTAAAAAAGTGCTCTATAAATAAAGTTTATTATTATTATTATTATTATTATTATTATTATTATTATTATTATTATTATCAAGTAGGCACTTCCCACCACAGATAATTCATTGAATTAGGCCCATGACACCTCCAGAAGGCTCAACGGGAAGTTCTGGCATCCTAGAACCCCCTGACCCTGCCCCCCCCTACCACTTTTTATTTTTATTGAACTTTTGTGGGGGCACATTTTCACAACTTCATGACATTCAACTACATAAAACAGCAACTCAAAAGTGAATTGCTATTTTACCAATATCTGATATCTGATCAATACTGTGCTAAAAAAGGTATAGCAGTGCCTCTTATGTGACATCATCAATAACTCAACAGCTTGTACAGAGAGGTATTAGGCTACTTATTATTAATTATTATCTGTTATTATCTTAGTTTGACTTTGACCATCGTTTTTGACTGTGAGATTCAGTGTTTCCAGCAGAGGCATAAACTCAAAAGTTCCTCAGTCTATAGAAATGGATCTAAATCGATCTCTAATGCGCCTGATGTGCGCGTCACGTCATGTCTGTCATTTGGAGATGTACAGACAGCAGACCAGCAGCGTTGAACTCAATCCACAGAGTCTACCGGTGTGAAAACAAAAGTGAAACTTAACGTTCCACAGACAGGAGCGAGGATTTGCAGACAGTAACTCGTCTTCGCTGCCCTACAAACTTTAACGGTATGTGACGTCATCTTGTGGTATTTAAGTAACTTTAGTGGATTTAAGTAATTTAACCGTGTCGCAGTGCTACAGTGCATAGAATTGAACACACGCGCCGTGGGTCTGAACAGGATGTGCTTGTTTATCTGTTCCGTGAACCCAGATGCCCTCATGGGCTTTTCCTTTGATAACGATGGCCGGGATTGCATCTCAATAGAAATTGTTCTGATAAAGTTATAGATGTTGCTTGAAAACGTGATGCTAATGTTTGTATTGGTGATATTGTATTTTCTTCTTGGCTGCAAAGCAAATTGCTCTTTGGGGACGAACAAAATGAATTCATACAAATATAAGAGAGAGCTCTAGGACAAGTATACAGATAAACTTCTGCATTATGGGGAGTTTGTTTTGAAAGGCAGGTTATTTATTTGAATGTTAAGAGTTGTTTAAAGTCAAATAGGGCAGAGGATGGTTAAAGAGTGCGGGACAGTCCCGTATTTTGACCTATTATTATACTGACAGCAGCAGCGCCTCCTCTCCTCCTGTGTTGTCAGGACAGGAGTGGGGAGAGAGTTGCTATGGACGGTTAGGCTTACCGGGACGCTCTGTCTCTCTGCCGCTCTGAAACTGTCAACAAACTGAACTTGAATAAGGTTAATACATGTTATTTTTTAAGTTTTATTGCCAATTTGATTTATGATTGTAGCCTATATTAATATTTTAGGCCTACTATTGAATCTAATTAAGCAAAGTTGCAAAATTCTTCCATTATTGTCAGACTACGATAAAAAACAAATATAACGTGAACATGTTTCCTACATTTTACTGAGTATTATTCAACTGTCACGAAATGTCCTGCAAAATCAAGATGTCTGTCTTGCAATTTGGTCAGTTGGATTTGGTCACCCTATTTCTGCACTGACTACAAAAGTTAATAAAGGCACTCATTGAATGAACTCTGTAAGTGACAGTGGGTGTTGTTTTTAATTCCATTGGTCACAGCTCTGAATCAATGATAGCAGCTGATCCGTTTGACTGTTTCCTCACTAGCAACAAAAGACACAACGTCTAAGCAGGAGCTTTGTTATGTATTAAATTACAAATATATTTTTGAATATATGCAATTTCTGTACAAGCTGCCACACTGTCCTGCTTAAATATAGGTAGAATCATTTTTCTAGGGATTTCAAACAGTATTTGGACTCATTTAAAGCTAAACCAAAACAAGTTATTATATTATAACTTGTATATATTTATTATATGACAGTTCAGTCAGCAAGTGCACAGAATTTATTTTGTTTTATTATGTCATTTCAATATCATAGGGACCTTTCACTGGACGCTGACTGCTGATAAACCCTGCTGTCATGGTAACCCAAGGTATGTATTTCACCTTACATTTTTACATAGCTTTTTTTCTTAGACACCAATTCCAATGCTCATGTCAGTGGTTGCTTGCTACTATGAATTAACCCTGACAGACTTTATATTTCTCAGAAAAGAAAGAGTGTGACGCTCTGGTAGCCCTTGTTGCAGTCCTTGCTTTCATCGGTGGAATTTTCCTGGGAGTAAAACTGAAGACAGCCACAGACGAGTTTCAGCGCAAGCTCAACCAGCATAGATGGAAGATTCAGTGCATGTTTCTTATTCTTGTTGTCGCCCTGATTGTTGTATTCA